>NW_019257393.1:0-1109 GCF_002742605.1 Olea europaea var. sylvestris
ACTTACGGGCCCAAAACGAACACCGGGTGAGAAAGTTACGCTCAATTCTTCGTACGCCGACAATCCAAGCGTTCCAAATATGCGAGTGCTCACTCTTTCGAAAAATAGCTAAAATCCCTCATACATCACGACGAAGTGGTGAGTTCAATCCAAAACGATCGCTACATTTCCAAAAAGGACTTACGGGCCCAAAATGGATACCGGGTGCAAAAGTTACGCTCAATTCTTCGTACGCCGACAATCCAAGCGTTCCAAATTTGAAAGTGCTCACTCTTTCAAAAAATGGCTGAAATCCCTCATACGTCACGACAAAGTGGTAAGTTCAATCCAAAACGGTCACTACATTTTCAAAAAGTACTTACGGGCCCAAAACAAACACCGGGTGCAAAAGTTACGCTCAATTCTTCGTACGCCGACAATCCAAGCGTTCCAAGTATGCAAGTGCTCACTCTTTCAAAAAATGGCCGAAATCCCTCATACGTCACAACGATGTGGTGAGTTCAATCCAAAACGGTCGCTACAATTCCAAAAAGTACTTACAGGCCCAAAACGAACACCGGGTGCAAAAGTTACGCTCAATTCTTCGTATCCAAGCGTTCCACATATGCAAGTGCTCACACTTTTGAAAAATGGCTGAAATACCTCATACGTCAAAACGAAGTGGTGAGTTCAATCCAAAACGGTCGCTACATTTCCGAAAAGGACTTACGGGCCCAAAACGAACACCGGGTGAAAAAGTTACGCTCAATTCTTCGTACGCCGACAATCCAAGCGTTCCATATATGCAACTGCTCACTCTTTCGAAAATTGCCAAAATCCCTCATACGTCACGACGAAGTGGTGAGTTCAATCCAAAACGATCGCTACATTTCCAAAAAGGACTTACGGGCCCAAAACGGATATCGGGTGCAAAAGTTATGCTCAATTCTTCGTACGCCGACAATCCAAGCGTTCCAAATTTGAAAGTGCTCACTCTTTCGAAAAATGGCCAAAATTCCTCATACGTCACGACGAAGTGGTAAGTTGAATCCAAAACGATCGCTACATTTCCAAAAATTACTTACGAGCCCAAAACGAACACCGGGTGCAAAAGTTACGCTCAATTCTTC
>NW_019257394.1:0-684 GCF_002742605.1 Olea europaea var. sylvestris
TTCCGACACATTCGCGAAAAATGACGAAATTGGCCCTGACGCGGTTTTTGTTTCCGATCCACCAGTCAAATTTTAGCCCATTCAGACACAGTCGCGAAAAATGACGAAATTGCCCCCGGCGCGGTTTTTGTTTCCGATCAAACAATCCAATTTTAGCCCATTCCAACATCGTCGCGAAAAATTACGAAATTGACCCCGGCGCGATTTTTGTTTCCGATCAACCTATCAAATTTTAGCCTATACTGACACAGTTTTGAAAAATGACGAAATTACCCCCGACGCGATTTTTATTCCCAATCAACCTGTCAATTTTTTGCCCATCCCGACACAGTCGTAAAAAATGACGAAATTACCCCCGGCGTGATTTTTAATTTCCGAACAACCAGTCAAATTTTAGCTCATTCCGACACAGTCGCGAGAAACGACGAAATTGCCCCCGGCGCGATTTCTGTTTCCGATCAACCCTTCAAATTTAAGACAATTCCGAAACATTTGGGAAAAATGACGAAATTGCCCCCGACGAGATTTTTGTTTCCGATCAACCTGTCAAATTTTAGCCCATTCCTACACAGTCGCGAAAAATGACGAATTTGCCCCCGGCGCGGTTTTTGTTTCCGATCAACCAATCAAATTTTAGCCCATTCCAACATCGTCGAGAAAAATGACGAAATTGACCCCGGCGCG
>NW_019257394.1:941-1109 GCF_002742605.1 Olea europaea var. sylvestris
TTGACGAAATTGCCCCCGGCGCGATTTCTGTTTCCGATCAACCCTTCAAATTTAAGACAATTCCGAAACAATTGGGAAAAATGATGAAATTGCCCCCGACGAGATTTTTGTTTCCGATCAACGTGTCAAATTTTAGCCCATTCCTACACAGTCGCAAAAAATGACGAA
>NW_019257395.1:0-1109 GCF_002742605.1 Olea europaea var. sylvestris
CAACCTGACATAATTAATAAGGAAATTAATTATTTGGAGGCCCAAACGAAGGAATTTGGCTAAAATCCCGTGATCTCGGGTCTTTGCCTCAAGTCCAATTTCGCGAGCCGTTTCCAATCAACCTGCCAAAATTCGGCCCATTCCGACTCCATCGCGACAAATGACAAAATCACCCCTGGTGCGATTTTTCTTTGTTAATTTTTTGTCCAGCACCTCTTCAACTTGACATAATTAATACGGAAATTAATTATTCGGAGGCCCGAATGAAGGAATTTGGCTAAAATCCCGTGATCCCGGGTCTGTGCCCCGAGTCCAATTTCGCCGTCGATTCCAATCAACTTGCCAAATTTCGGCCCATTCCGACACCATCGCGACAATTGACAAAATTGCCCTTGGTACGATTTTGCTTTGCTAATTTTCTGTTCAACACTTTTTCAACCTGACATAATTAATAAGTAAATTAATTATTCGGAGGCCCAAACGAAGGAATTTGGCTAAAATCCTGTGATCCCGAGTCTGTGCCTCGAGTCCAATTTCACGAGCCATTTCCAATCAACCTGCCAAATTTCGGCTCATTCCGACATGGCCGCGACAAATGATAAAATTGCCCTTGGCCCAATTTCGCTTAGTTCATTTTTTGTCCAACGGTTCTTCAACCAGATATAATTAATCAAGAAATTAATTATTCGGAGGTCCAAACGATGGAATTCGGCTAAAATCCCGTGATCCTAGGTCTGTGCCCCGAGTCCAATTTAGCAAGCCGTTTCCAATCAACCTACCAAATTTCGGCCCATTCTGACACCGTCACGACAAATGACAAAATTGCTCCTGGTACAATTTTGCTTTGTTAATTTTCGGTCCAACACTTCGTCAACATGACATAATTAATAAGGAAATTAATTATTCGAAGGCCCAAACGAAGGAATTTCGCTAAAATCCCGTGACCTCGGGTCTATGTCCCGAGTCCAATTTCGCGGGCCGTTCCAATCAACCTGCCAAATTTTGGCCCATTCCGACACCATCGCGACAATTGACAAAATTGCCCCTGGTGCGATTTTTCTTTGTTAATTTTCTGTCCGGTACTTCTTCAACTTGACATAATTAGTACG
>NW_019257396.1:0-1109 GCF_002742605.1 Olea europaea var. sylvestris
CAAAATTGTGTTACTGAAAGGAGGAAAAAAACGTTGCTAGAAATGGTAAGGTCCATGATGGCGCAAGCTAACTTACCTATTTCCTATTGGAGAGATGTTTTGTTAACTACGACCTATACTCTTAATAGAGTTCCATGTAAATCGATACATATTGCACCATATCAGCTTTGGACAGGTAGATCCCCTGATTTAAGTTCTTTTAGATCTTGAGGATTAGCTACCTATATCCATGATTCCTCAAATAAATTTGGAAAATTGGGTCCTCGAGGCAAGAAATGTATCTTTATAAGCTACTTAGACCAGTCCAAAGGATATGTGTTCATAGGTGAAAATCAAGATAGGACTATAACTGATATATAGTTGCGTGATGTAACATTTCTTGAGAGTGATTGTCCTAGTAGGGAAAAAATAAAAAAGGGGAAACATTTGTATGAATTAGATGATAGGGTTGTACTTGATAGATCAACTGAGGTACAAGAGGAAACACTTCTGCCTATCGATCCAAACGGGAGCAATTTATCTACAACTTCAAGTGATAGGTCACATTGAAGCTCTCTCTTCCATAAGAGTATTAGAAAAAGTATGCCTAAACGTCATTTTGAGATTAAAGGAGAAGTTTTTCTAGTATCCCCAGAAGATATTAAAGAACCAAAAGCAATACAAGAAACTTTATCATGCCTTGCAAAGGAAAAGTGGAAGAATACAATGGAGAAGAGATGGAGTATATGAAATCGAATCAAGTCTAGGACTTTGTTGATCTACCATTTGGTCGAAAAGCTATTGGGAACAAATGGGTTCCCAAAATAAAATGAAGAACTGATGGGACTACAGAGAGTTATAAGGCTCGCTTAGTGGCAAAAGTTTATATTCAATAGGAGGGTATAGATTATGAAGAGACACTTTCACCAGTAGTGAGATTTACTTCAATTTGCTTACTCTTAGCTATTGTGGCACGTTTAGATTTAGAATTACATTAAATGGACATGAAGACTATCTTTCTCAATGGAGAATTAGATGTAGAAATCTAAATGCAACGACTTGTAGGTTTCATTAAAACGGGCCAAGAACATAAAGTTTGTAAATTGAATATATCAATATATTGCCTAAAG
>NW_019257397.1:0-1109 GCF_002742605.1 Olea europaea var. sylvestris
AGAGAGAGAGAGAGAGAGTTAGACACACAGTTTAGTAATATAAGCTAAGGGCATTCAGCTATGTGCAAGACAAAAAAAAGAGAAAACGCACCAAGATTAGCATTAAATCCACTAAAAGCAAGGCTGCCAATGCATGCTATTCCAAATCCAGTAATCCATTCTTTGGTTGAATCTCCGAATCTCAAGGCCGTTGATTTGACACCCACTCTTACATCGTCTTCTTTATCCTAGATCATGGTTAAGTATGAGACAAACGAGACCCAAACCTCCATATATCATGCAGATATGCCAGTTCAACACTTTTAGACATTGTAGATAAGTACAGAAGACGCAAAGTACAAGATGTTAGAGGGATAAACTGATTTTCAAAAATCTAAATACATCAAAATTCAATACACAAAGATAGCATCTGTCAAAGGATCTAGAAGGTTAATAAGGATTTGATTGCTTTCAAAAATATTCCATAAGCAAATAACTTGTTCAGCAATTGTGTCCAAAAACAAAGGAGGAATGAATAAGCAAAAGAACAACCTTAGGATAACAAAGTACCACAGAAGCTACAAGTCATTGAATTTCATGATATCAAAAGTCAAACATTTATAGAAGTGTAGAACAAAGTATTTTGCCATGGAATCACAATACAAAACTCCAACAAGCAAATAGCATTGTTATTCATCACATCTCCTAAGTTGCGATTTATCTGAGACCCATCAATTTATGTTAATATCCAGGTAGCCAGAAGTTCTGAAAAAAATAAAAAGTACCTGATGCGCATATATTGTATCATACACAAGTGTCCAAAATACACCAGAAGCGTAAAGTGGGAGTACAATAGCAGGATCAAGACTTCCTCTAACAGCTGCCCAACCAAGTAAAGCCCCCCAGTTAAATGTCAAACCTAAATAGGCCTGAGGCTGCAACAACATAATTGCATATTCAGATATATCAACTGATTTGTCCAATTATATACCACAGACAATAAATAAATGGACACAATTTTATTACCATATCTCTGCGTAGGTCTAAAGAGAGGCAAGGAGGGAATAAGAGAAAAGGAACAAAATAAAAAATGGGAGAAGTCAGTAAAAGAAAGAGGACTGACAGAGATA
>NW_019257398.1:0-1109 GCF_002742605.1 Olea europaea var. sylvestris
AAAAAATGAACAAACCCGAAGTTGTCATGAAATCAAAAATCACTTTTCATTGTCTCGATTCCAGTCGAGTTAGACTAGCAATTTGCCCAAAAATGAACAAACCCGAAGTTATCATGAAATCAAAAACAACTTTTCATTGGTTTGATTCCAATCGAATTAGACTAGCAATTGGGCAAAAATTAATAAACCTGAAGTTATCACGAAATCAAAAGTCACTTTTCATTGTCTCGATTCCAATCGAGTTAGACTAGGAATTCGCCAAAAAAGAACAAACTTGAACCTACCGTGAAGTCAAAAACCACTTTTCATTGGCTCGATTTGAATCGAATTAGACTAGCAATTCACCAAAAAATGAACAAACCCGAAGTTATCATGAAATCAAAAACCACTTTTCTGTTGCTCGATTCGAATCGAATTAGACTAGCAATTCACCAAAAATGAACAAACCCGCAGTTATCATGAAATCAGAAACAACTTTTCATCGGCTCGATTCTAATCGAGTTAGATGAGCAATTTGCCAAAAAAGAATAAACCCGAAGTTATCATGAAATCAAAAATCACTTTTCATTGGCTCGATTCCATTCGAATTAGACTAGCAATTCGTCAAAAAATGAACAAACCCGAAGTTGTCATGAAATCAAAAATCAGTTTTCATTGTCTCGATTCCAAACGAATTAGACTAGCTATTCGTGAAAAAGGAACAAACCAGAAGTTATCGTGAAATCAAAAACCACTTTTCATTGTCTCGATTCCAATCGAGTTAGACTAGCAATTTGCCAAAAATGAACAAACCCGAAGTTATCATGAAATCAAAAACCACTTTTCAGTGGCTCGATTCCAATGGAATTAGACTAGCAATTCGCCAAAAACGGACAAACCCGAAGTTACCATGAAATAAAAGACCACTTTTCATTGGCTCGATTCTAATCAAGTTAGACGAGCAATTCGCTAAAAAAGAACAAATCCAAAGTTATCATGAAATCAAAAACAATGTTTCATTGGCTCGATTCCAATCGAATTAGACTAGCAATTTGCCAAAAAATGAACAAACCCGAAGTTGTCATGAAATAAAAAATAACTTTTCATTGTCTCGATTCCAGTCGAGTTAG
>NW_019257399.1:0-1109 GCF_002742605.1 Olea europaea var. sylvestris
GTTAAGTATAATAAACTATGAAATTGAGTAAAATGAAAGAAAAACTAGTTTTAGTGATTAAAGAGACTTTAGAAATCGCCTAAACGTGAAATAATTAAGTTTGGGTATCGCCTATTTAATTATTGAAATTACTTAAAATAATGAATTATTGATTTAAAAATTATATCATATTTCAGGTGGCGATACTGATGTCGGAACAACTTACCAACCAAGTTGATTTTGGCGTATATAGTTCTATAAGTGGGAAAAATATAAATATTTTTAAGCATTTATAAATTAAGTATATTATCAAAGTATGTGCAATTATTTGTTTGATTATATACTTACTATGAAAATCTCTTTTATTATGATACATGTGAAATCTCAAAAATTATTTATGGCACATTTGTGACTTGGTATGTAAGATATGTGATATTGAGATTTATTTAGTATGTGAGACATGTAATATTGAGATCGACCCCATGATTATATACTTCTTCTAGTTCACAGAGCGGCATTGACTGTGTTCTATCCTACACAGAAGGGTCATGACCTGACATTGGTCTTGATCGTGTACATATAATTCACAGAGGGGCCTTAGCCATGTTCAAGAAGTGATTATTAGAAGTCTTGAGGCCAGCTTTCGTTCACGGAGGGGCCCAAAAGCCCGAAACGAAAGCTCTTAGCCCGAGGGACGGATTACATATTTCAGTTAAAAGGATACATTTTTGGTGGATTTATCAACACGTTTGATGTGATGAGATTATAGCATGGTTATCAGCTGATGTTCATATCATGATTTTAAGATGATATTTTACGACCTTACGTGAATATTTCACTTTTTGACTATAATTACATGATGTTAGCTTATGAATTACCAAATGATATGAATTTGATTTTCAATAAAAAGTATAAATGAAAAGGTATATTTATTTTGAATTTCTCTACTCACTGAGCTATCAACTCATATATTTTTCCACATTTTTCCTTATCAGACAAAAGTTGAGTATTTGGGCACCTTTTGGAGTTGAGACTTTGATTTTGGAGTCAGAGTCACATGACAGTGTTTGTTAGTATAACTCACTTCATAGAGCATGTAATCAGTATTTTGGGACGCATGTTCATGTCTA
>NW_019257400.1:0-1109 GCF_002742605.1 Olea europaea var. sylvestris
TCCCCGGCACGATTTTTGTTTCCGATCAACCTGCCAAATTTCGGCCCATTCCGACAGCGTCGCGAAAAGTGACGAAATTGCCCTCGGCACGATTTTTTTTTCCGATCGATCTGTCAAATTTTAGCCCATTCCGACACCGTCGCGAAAAATGACGAAATTGTCCTCGGCGCGATATTTGTTTCCGATCAATTGTCAAATTTTAGCACATTCCGACACCGTCGCGAAAATTGAAGAAATTTTCCCTGGTACGCTTTTTGTTTCCGATCAACCCGCCAAATTTCGGCCCATTTCGACAGCGTCCCGAAAAGTGACGAAATTGCCCCTGGCGCGATTTTTGTTTCCGATCAATCTGTCAAAATTTAGCCCATTCCGACACCGTCGCAAAAAATAACGAAATTTGCCCCGGCGCGATTTTTGTTTCCGATCAATTGTCAAATTTTAGCCCATTCCGACACCGTCGTGAAAAATGACGAATTTGCCCCCGGCGCGATTTTTGATTCCGATCAGTTGTCAAATTTTAGCCCATTCCGACACCGTCGTGAAAAATGACGAATTTGCCCCCGGCGCGATTTTTGATTCCGATCAGTTGTCAAATTTTAGCCCATTCCGACACCGTCGTGAAAAATGACGAATTTGCCCCCGGCGCGATTTTTGATTCCGATCAGTTGTCAAATTTTAGCCCATTCCGACACCGTCGTGAAAAATGACGAATTTGCCCCCGGCGCGATTTTTGTTTCCGATCAATTGTCAAATTTTAGCCCATTCTGACACCGTCGAGAAAGATGACTAAATTTTCCTCGGCATGATTTTTGTTTCCGATAAACCTGCCAAATTTCGGCCCATTCCGACAGCGTCGCGAAAAGTGACGAAATTGCACCCGCGCGATTTTTGTTTCCGATCGATCTGTCAAATTTTAGCCCATTTCGACACCGTCCCGAAAAGTGACGAAATTGCCCTCGACACGATTTTTGTTTCCGATCAATTGTCAAATTTTAGCCCATTCCGACACCGTCGCGAAAAATGACAAAATTTTCCGCGGAACGATTTTTGTTTCCGATCAACCAGCCTAATTTCGGCCCATTCCGACGGCGTCGCGAAAAGTGACGAAA
>NW_019257401.1:0-1109 GCF_002742605.1 Olea europaea var. sylvestris
CTCCAAATAACTAATTTCCTTATTAATTATGTCAGGTTGAAGAAGTGATGGAAAGAAAATTAACAAAGCAAAACCGCACCTGGGGCAATTTTGTCATTTGTCGTGATTGTGTCGGAATGGGCCGAAATTTGGCAGGTTGATTGCAAACGGCCCGCAAAATTGGACTCGGGGCACAGACCCGGGATCACGGGATTTTTACCAGATTCCTTCCTTTGGGCCTCCGAATAATTTATTTCCGTATTAATTATGTCAGGTTGAACAAGTGCCAGACAGAAAATTTACAACGAAAAATCAGACCATGGGCAATTTTCACATTTGTCGCAACATTGTCGGAATGGGCCGAAATTTGGCTGGTTAACTGGAAATGGCCCGCAAAATTGGACTCAGGGCACAGTCCTCGAATCATGGAATTTTAGCCAAATTCCTTCGTTTGGGCGTCCGAATAATTTATTTTCGTATTAATTATGGCAGGTTGAAGAAGAGCTGGACAGAAATTTAACAAAGAAAATTCGCACCAGGGGCAATTTTGTCATTTGTCGCGACGGTGTCGGAATGGGTCGAAATTTGGCCGGTTGATAAGAAATGACCCGCGAAATTGGACACGGGGCATAGACCCGAGATCACAGGATCTTAGCTAAATTCCTTCATTTGGGCCTCTGAATAATTAATTTCCTTATTAATTATATCAGGTTGAAGAAGTGATGGACAGAAAATTAACAAAGCAAAATCGTACCAAGGGCAATTTTGCCATTTGTCACAACGGTGTCGGATTGGGCGGAAATTTGGCAGGTTAATTGGAAACGGCCCGCAATACTAGACTCGGGGCACAAACCCGGGATCACGAGATTTTAGCTAAATTCCTTTGTTTTGGCTCCCGAATAATTAATTTTCGTATTAATCATGCCAGGTTGAAAATGTGCTGGATAGAAAATTAACGAAGAAAAACTGCACCAAGGGATATTCTGTCGTTTGTCGCAACGGTGTAGGAATGGGCCAAAATTTCGCAGGTTGATTGGAAACGGCCCACGAAATTGGACTCGGGGCACAGACCCGGGATCACAGGATTTTAGCCAAATTCCTTCGTTTGGGCCTCCGAATAATTAATTTTC
>NW_019257402.1:0-1109 GCF_002742605.1 Olea europaea var. sylvestris
AACTGTCACAAGAGCCATAACTAGTGAATAATCCATTTGAGGTTCCAACACTAAAGTTAATACATCATCACCCAAAGGAACTCCTGATAAAGACTGCTTCTTTATCACCTGTATATCAATCAAATATAACAGAAAAATATCATTATTATGTTCTTTGCAAAATGCAAATAAATATTAAAAATAATTTCAAAAGTTATATTTTATTAAAGTCTAGCCGACACTCTTCTATAAGAGTTGTTCACGTATGGGAGTTTTAACAAAAAATAAATAAATAAAATGAATCGTTGAACCTCCTCATCTAAAAGATTAAACCGTCTCTACACAAATAGAAGCACCAAACTAACCTGTGCTACAAGATGGCGAGCATTGTCTATAATTTTAAATGTTGATTTTCCTTCCAATTCTGTTATCTGGTAGCTGCTTCTTCGTGTAGTTTTGTCACATCCCAGACTAACATGGCAAGTCTTGTGCTTGTGTCTTCTGAAAATGCTGCAATTGCTTCTTACTTGAAACCATGATATCTCCTTATTTAGTTTAGAATCAATCCATTTATAGCTTTCCCAACTTTCAAAAATTCGTAATCTATGCAAAAGAAATAATAAAAAGTGCCATCGTCGTCAGTTTTTCATTGAAGCCTTGACGCATAAAATTTTCAAAATTGGGTGGTCCTAAAATTTGAACCCAAAAACCTTTGATTCTATAGTAAACCATGTCATCTAAAGGCTTAAATTGTAAAACACGAGAACAACCAAAAATCAAGTAAAGTTTCTGTAAAATTACCTTTCTTTTCATGGAGAATAGAACTTCACCATTGAAATCCATGAGAAAAACTTCACTGCTATGTCTTGTTTGGTAATTATCAACTCGAAAAACGACTTCGCCTTTGGAATTAAAAACAGTGCAACCATTTCCATGGAATACAAGGGATTTCATCCATATTGTAAACGTTTCTCTTTCTGATGTTGAGTGATCAGAACCCTTCACTGATGTTTGAGGATGAATCTTAGCCATTGAAAGAGCAGAAAATTTAATTCTGTTATCGACAAGGAAAATGAAAATTCTTGAAAAGTTTACTATGTTTTCTTGATGAGTATGTGTACATATACATA
>NW_019257403.1:0-143532 GCF_002742605.1 Olea europaea var. sylvestris
AATCCATCATACATCACGACGAAACAGTGAGTTCAATCCAAAAGAGTCGCTACCTTTCCAAAAAGTACTTATGGGCCCAAAACAGCCACCGCCTGCAAAAGTCACACTCATTTCTTTGAACACCGGCAATCCAAGCGTTCCAAATAAACACGTGCTTGTTCTTTCGCAATTGGCCAAAATCCCTCATACGTTATGATGAAGCCGTGAGTTCAATCCAAAAGGGTCGTTACCTTTTTGAAATGTACTTACGAGCCCAAAATGGACACCGTACGAAAAAGTCACACTCAATTCTTCGAACGTCGACAATCAAAGCGTTCCAAATAAGCAAGTGCTTGTTCTTTCACAAATGGCCGAAATCCCTGATACTTTATGATGAAAAGGGTTAGTTCAATCCAAAAGGGTTGCTATCCTTCCGAAAAGTACTTATGGGCCCAAAACGGACGCCGCCTGCAAAAGTGACTCAGTTCTTTGAACGCCGTCAATCCAAGCTTTCCAAATAAATAAGTGCTTCCTCTTCATCAAATGGCCAAAATCCCTCATTCGTCACGACAAAGCAGTGGGTTCGATCCAAAAGGGTCGCTACCTTTTCGAAAAGCACTTATGGGTCCAAAACGGAGACCGTATGCAAAAGTCACACTCAGTTCTTCGAATGCCGACAATCCAAGCATTCCAAATAAGGAAGTGCTTGTTCTTCCACAAATGGCTAAAATCCCTCATACGTCATAGTGAAGCAGTGAGTTCAATCCAAAAGGATCGCTACCTTTTCGAAAAGCACTTATGGGCTCGAAACGGACACCGTATGCAAAAATCACACTCAGTTCTTCGAACGCCGACAACCCAAGCGTTCCAAATAAGCAAGTGCTTGTTCTTTCAAAAATGGCCCAAATCCCTGATACGTCATGACGAAAAGGGTTAGTTCAAACCAAAAGGGTCGCTACCTTTCCGAAAAGTACTTATGGGCCCAAAAAGGACACCACCTGCAAAAGTCACACTCAGTTCTTCAAATGCCGACAATCAAAGCGTTCCAAATAAACACGTGCTTATTCTTCTACAAAAGGCCCAAATCCCTCATATATCACGGCAAAGCAGTGAGTTCAATCCAAAAGGGTCGCTACCTTTCCGAAAAGTACTTCTTGGCCCAAGACGGCCACCGCCTATAAAAGTCACACTCATTTCTTCGAACATCGACAATCCAAGAGTTCCAAATAAACACGTGCTTGTTCTTCGACAAATGGCCAAAATCCCTCATTCGTCACGGCGAAGCAGTGAGTTCAATCCAAAAGGGTCGCTACCTTTCCGAAAAGTACTTATGGCCCAAAATGGAGACCGTATTCAAAAGTCACACTCAGTTCTTCGAACGCCGACAATCCAAGCGTTCCAAATAAGCAAGTACTTGTTCTTCAACAAATAGCTGAAATCCCTCATACGTCACGACGAAGCAGTGAGTTCAATCCAAAAGGGTCAATACCTTTTCGAAATGTGCTTATGGGCCCGAAACGGACGTCGTTTGCAAAAGTGACACTCAATTCTTCAAACGTCGACAATCTAAGCGTTCCAAATACACAAGTACTTGCGATTCCACAAATAGCCAAAATCCCTGATACGTCTTGACGGAAGGGGTTAGTTCAATCCAAAAGGATCGCTACCTTTCCAAAAAGTACTTATGGGCCCAAAATGACCACTTCCTACAAAAGTCACACTCAGTTCCTCAAATTTTGACAATCCAGGCGTTCCAAATAAACACATGCTTGTTTTTCTACAAATGGCCAAAATCCCTTGTACGTCACGGCGAAGAGTGAGTTCAATCCAAAAGGGTCGCTACCTTTCCAAAAAGTACTTATGGGCCAGAAATGGCCACCGCCTACAAAAGTCACACTCATTTCTTTGAACGCCAACAATCCAGGCATTCCAAATAAACAGGTGCTTGTTCTTCCACAAATAGCCAAAATCATTCATACGTCACGGCGAAGTCGTGAGTTTAATCTAAAAGCGTCGCTACTTTTCCGAAAACTACTTTTGGGTCCAAGACGGAGACCGTATGCAAAAGTCACACTCAATTCTTTGAACGTCGACAATCCAAGCGTTCCAAATAAGCAAGTGCTTGTTCTTCCACAAATGGTCAAAATCCCTCATACGTCACGTCAAAGCAGTGAGTTCAATCCGAAAGGGTCGTCACCTTTTCGAAAAGTACTTATGGGTCCAAAACGGAGATCGTATGCAAAAGTAACACTTAGTTCTTCGAACGTCGACAATCCAAGCGTTCCAAATAAGCAAGTGCTTGTTCTTCCACAAACGGCTAAAATCCCTCATATGTCACAGTGGAGCAGTGGGTTCAATCCAAAAGGGTCGCTACCTTTCCAAATGTACATATGAGCCCCAAAACGGACACCGTATGCAAAAAATCACACTCAGTTCTTCGAACGCCGACAACCCAAGCGTTCCAAATAAGCAAGTGCTTGTTCTTCCAAAAATGGCCAAAATCCCTGATACGTCATGATGAAAAGGGTTAGTTCAAATCAAAACGGTCGCTACCTTTCCAAAAGGTACTTATGGGCCCAAAATGGACACCGCCTGCAAAAGTCACAGTCGGTTCTTCGAGTGCTGACAATCCACGCGTTCCAAATAAACATGTGCTTATTCTTCTACAGAAGGCCAAAATCCCTCATACATCACGGCGAAGCAGTGAGTTCAATCCGAAAGGGTCGCTACCATTTCGAAAAGTACTTATGGGCCCAAAACGGACACCGCCTACAAAACTCACACTCATTTCTTAGAACAGCGACAATCCAAGCGTTCCAAATAAACACGTGCTTGCTCTTCCACAATTGGCCAAAATCCCTCATACGTCATGGTGAAGCCATGCGTTCAATCTAAAAGGGTCGTTACCTTTTTGAAATGTACTTATGGGCCCAAAATGGACATCGTACACAAAAGTGACACTCAATTCTTCGAACGTCGACAATCAAAGCGTTCCAAATAAGCAAGTGCTTGTTCTCTCACAAACGGCCAAAATCCTGAATACGTTATAATGAAAAGGGTTAGTTCAATCCAAAAGGGTTGCTACCCTTCCGAAAAGTACTTATGGGCCCAAAACGGACGTCGCCTGCAAAAGTGACACTCAGTTCTTCGAAAGCCGACAATCCAAGCGTTCCAAATAAACACGTGCTTGTTCTTTGTCAAATGGCCAAAATCCCTCATTCGTCAGTGCGAAGCAGTGAGTTCAATCCAAAAGGGTCGCTACCTTTCCGAAATGTACTTATGGGTCCAAAACGGAGACCATATACAAAAGTCACACTCAGTTCTTCGAACGCCGACAATCCAATCATTCCAAATAAGGAAGTGCTCGTTATTCCACGAATGGCTATAATCCCTCACTCGTCACAGTGAAGCTGTGAGTTCAATCCAACAGGGTCGCTACCTTCTCGAAATGTACTTATGGGCACGCAACGGACACCGCATGCAAAAATCACACTCAATTCTTCGAACGCCGACAAACCAAGCGTTCCAAATTAGCAAGTGCTTGTTCTTCTGAAAATGGCCAAAATCTTTAATACGTCATGACGAAAAGGGTTAGTTCAAACGAATAGGGTCTCTACCTTTCCGAAAAGTACTTATGGGCCCAAAACAGACACCGCCTGCAAAAGTCTCACGCAGTTCTTCAAATGCCGACAATCCAAGCGTTCCAAATAAACACGTGCTTATTCTTCGACAAAAGGCTAAAATCCCTCATACATCATGACGAAGCAGTGAGTTCAATCCGAAAGGGTCGCTACCCTTTCGAAAAGTACTTATGGGCCCAAAATGGACGCCGCCTGTAAAAGTGACACTGAGTTCTTCGAACGCCGACAATGCAAGCGTTCCAAATAAACATGGGCTTGTTCTTTGTCAAATGGCCAAAATCCCTCATTCGTAATGGCGAAGCAGTGAGTTCGATCCAAAAGGGTCGCTACCTTTTCGAAAAGCACTTATGGGTCCAAAACGAAGACCGTATGTAAAGGTCACACTCAGTTCTCCGAACGCTGACAATCCAAGCGTTCCAAATAAGGAACTGCTTGTTCTTCCACAAATGGCTGAAATCCTCATACGTCACAGTGAAGCAGTGAGTTAAATCTAAGAGGGTCGCTGCCTTTTCGAAATGTACTTATGGGCCCGAAACGGACATCCTATGCAAAAATCGCACTCAATTCTTCGAACGCCGACAACCCGAGCGTTCCAAATAAGCAAGTGCTTGTTCTTCCGAAAATTGCCAAAATCCCTGATACGTCATGACGAAAAGGGTTAGTTCAAACTAAAAGGGTCGCTACCTTTCTAAAAGTACTTATGGGCCTAAAATGGACACCGCCTGCAAAAGTCGCACACAGTTCTTCAAATGCCGACAATCCAAGCATCCCAAATAAACACGTGTTTATTCTTCTACAAAAGGCCAAAATCCCTCATACATCGCAGCGAAGTAGTGAGTTCAATCCAAAAGGGTCGCTACCTTTCCGAAAAGTACCTATGGTCCCAAAATGACCACCGCCTACAAAAGTCACACTCATTTCTTCGAACACCGACAATCCAAGAGCTCCAAATAAACACGTGCTTGTTCTTCGACAAACGGCCAAAATCCCTCATTCGTCATGGTGAAGTAGTGAGTTCAATCGAAAAGGGTCCCTACCTTTCTGAAAAGTACTTATGGGTCCATAATGGAGACCGTATGCAAAAGTCACACTCAGTTCTTCGAACGCCGACAATCCAAGCGTTCCAAATAAGCAAGTGCTTGTTCTTCTACAAATAGCCAAAATCCCTCATACGTCATGGCAAAGCAGTGAGTTCAATCTAAAAGGGTCAATACCTTTTCGAAATGTACTTATGGGCCCAAAACGGACACCGTTTGCAAAAGTGACACTCAGTTCTTCGAACGCCGACAATCTAAGCATTCCAAATAAGCAAGTGCTTGTGATTCCAAAAATGGCCAAAATCCCTGATACGTCTTGACGAAAGGGGTTAGTTCATTCCAAAAGGATCGCTACCTTTCCGAAAAATACTTATGGGCCCAAAACGGCCACTTCCTGCAAAAGTCACACTCAGTTCTTCGAATGTCGAAAATCCAGGCATTCCAAATAAACACGTGCTTGTTCTTCTACAAATGGCCAAAATCCCTCGTAAGTCACGGCGAAGAGTAATTTTAATCCAAAAGGGTCGCTACCTTTCCGAAAAGTATTTATGGGCCCAAAATGGACACCGCCTACAAAACTCACACTCATTTCTTCGAACGCCAACAATCCAGGCGTTCGAAATAAACAGGTGCTTGTCCTTCCACAAATGGTCAAAATCCTTCATACTTCACGGCGAAGTAGTGAGTCTAATCCAAAAGCATCACTACTTTTCCGAAAACTACTTTTGGGTCTAAAACGGAGACCATATGCAAAAGTCACACATAGTTCTTCGAACGCCGACAATCCAAGCGTTCCAAATAAGCAAGTGCTTGTTCTTTCACAAATGGTCAAAATCCCTCATACATCACCACGAAGTAGTGAGTTCAATCCAAAAGGGTCGCCATCTTTCCGAAAAGTACTTATGGGTTAAAAATGGAGACCGTATGCAAAAGTCACACCCAGTTCTTCGAAAGCCGACAATCCAAGCGTTCCAAATAAGCAAGTGCTTGTTCTTTCACAAATGGTCAAAATCCCTCATACATCATCGCGAAGTAGTGAGTTCAATCCAAAAGGGTCGCCATCTTTCTGAAAAGTACTTATGGGTTAAAAATGGAGACCGTATGCAAAAGTCACACCCAGTTCTTCGAAAGCCGACAATCCAAGCGTTCCAAATAAGCAAGTGCTTGTTCTTCTACAAATAGTCGAAATCCCTCATACGTCACGACGAAGCAGTGAGTTCAATCCAAAAGGGTCAATACCTTTTCGAAATGTACTTATGGGCCCAAAACGGACATCGATTGCAAAAGTGACACTTAGTTCTTCGAATGCCGACAATCTAAGCTTTCCAAATAAGCAAGTACTTGCTCTTCCACAAATGGCCAAAATATCCCTGATACGTCTTGACGAAAGGGGTTAGTTCAATCCAAAAGGATCGCTAACTTTCCGAACAGTACTTATGGGCCCAAAACGGCCACCCCCTGCAAAAGTCACACTCAGTTCTTCAAATGCTGACAATCCAGGCGTTCCAAATAAACACGTGCTTGTTCTTCTACAAATGGCCAAAATCCCTCGTACGTCACAACGAAGAGTGAGTTCAATCCAAAAGGGTCGCTACCTTTCCGAAAAGTACTTATGGGCCCAAAATGGCCACTGCCTGCAAAAGTCACACTCATTTCTTTGAACGCCGACAATCCAGGCATTCCAAATAAACAGGTGCTTGTTCTTCCACAAATGGCCAAAATCCTTCATAAGTCACGGCAAAGTCGTGAGTTTAATCCAAAAGTGTCGCTACTTTTTCAAAAACTACTTTTGGGTCCAAAGCGGAGACCGTATGCAAAAGTCACACATAGTTCTTCGAACGTCGCCAATCCAAGTGTTCCAAATAAGCAAGTGCCTGTTCTTCCAAAAATGGTCAAAATCCCTCATAGGTCACGACGAAGCAGTAAGTTCAATCCAAAAGGGTCACCACCTTTTTGAAAAGTACTTATAGGTCCAAAACGGAGATCGTATGCAAAAGTAACACTTAGTTCTTCGAACGTCGACAATCCAAGCGTTCCAAAAAAGCAAGTGCTTGTTCTTCCACAAACGGCTGAAATCCCTCATATGTCACAGTGGAGCAATGAGTTCAATCCAAAAGGGTTGCTACCTTTCCAAATGTACTAGTGGGCCTCAAAACGGACACCGTATGCAAAAATACACTCAGTTCTTCGAACGCTGACAACCC
This sequence comes from Olea europaea var. sylvestris, assembly GCF_002742605.1. Lineage (NCBI taxonomy): Eukaryota > Viridiplantae > Streptophyta > Magnoliopsida > Lamiales > Oleaceae > Olea > Olea europaea. The sequence continues at coordinate 6,862 of NW_019257403.1, forward strand.
AAGCGTTCCAAATAAGCAAGTGCTGGTTCTTTCGAAAATGGCCAAAAGCCCTGATATGTCATGACGAAAAGGTTTAGTTCAAATCAAAAGGGTTGCTACCTTTCCGAAAAGTACTTATGGGCCCAAAACGGCCACCGCCTGCAAAACTCACACTCATTTCTTAGAACACCGACAATCCAAGCGTTCCAAATAAACACGTGCCTGCTCTTCCACAATTGGCCAAAATCCCTCATACGTCACGGTGAAGCCGTGAGTTCAATCCAAAAGGTCGTTACCTTTTCGAAATGTACTTATGGGCCCAAAACGGACACCGTATGTAAAAGTCACACTCAATTCTTCGAACGTCGACAATCAAAGCAATCCAAATAAGCAAGTGCTTGTTCTCTCACAAATGACTGAAATCCCTGATACGTTATAACGAAAAGGGTTAGTTCAATCCAAAAGGGTTGCTACCCTTCCAAAAAGTACTTATGGGCCCAAAACGGACGTCGCCTACAAAAGTGACACTCAGTTCTTCGAACGCCGACAATCCAAGCGTTCCAAATAAACCCGTGCTTGTTCTTCATCAAATGGCCAAAATCCCTCATTCGTCAATGCGAAGTAGTGAGTTCAATCCAAAAGGGCCGCTACCTTTCAGAAATGTACTTATGGGTCCAAAATGGAGACCGTATGCAAAAGTCACACTCAGTTCTTCGAACGCCGACAATCCAATCATTCCAAATAAGAAAGTGCTCGTTATTTCACGAATGGCTATAATCCCTTACTCGTCACAGTGAAGCTGTGAGTTCAATCCAACAGAGTCGCTACCTTCCCGAAATGTACTTATGGGCCCGTAATGGACACCGTATGCAAAAATCACACTCAATTCTTCGAACGTCGACAAACCAAGCGTTCCAAATGAGCAAGTGCTTGTTCTTCTGAAAATGGCCAAAATCCTTAATATGTCCTGACGAAAAGGGTTAGTTCAAACCAAAAGGGTCGCTACCTTTCCGAAATGTACTTATGAGCCCAAAACAGTCACCGCCTGCAAAAGTCACACTCAGCTCTTCAAATGCCGACAATCCAAGCGTTCCAAATAAACACGTGCTTATTCTTTGACAAAAGGCTAAAATCCCTCATACATCATGACGAAGCAGTGAGTTCAATCCGAAAGGGTTGCAACCCTTCCGAAAAGTACTTATGGGCCCAAAATGACCACCGCCTGCAAAAGTCACACTCATTTCTTCAAAAACCGACAATCCAAGCATTCCAAATAAACACGTGCTTGTTCTTCCACAATTGTCCAAAATCCCTCATACGTCATGGTGAAGCCGTGAGTTCAATCCAAAATGGTCGTTACCTTTTCGAAATGTACTTATGGGCCCAAAACGGACACCGTACGCAAAAGTCACACTCAATTCTTCGAACATCGACAATCAAAGCATTCCAAATAAGCAAGTGCTTGTTCTCTCACAAACGGCCAAAATCCCAGATACGTTATAACGAAAAGGGTTAGTTCAATCCAAAAGGGTTGCTACCCTTCCAAAAAGTACTTATGGGCCCAAAACGGACGCCGCCTACAAAAGTGACACTCAGTTCTTCGAACGCCGACAATCCAAGCGTTCCAAATAAACACGTGCTTGTTCTTCGTCAAATGGCCAAAATCCCTCATTCGTCAATGCGAAGCAGTGAGTTCAATCCAAAAGGGTCGCTACCCTTCCGAAATGTACTTATGGGCCCAAAATAGGCACCGCCTGCAAAAGTCACACTCAGTTCTTCAAATGCCGACAATCCAAGCGTTCCAAATAAACACGTGCTTATTCTTCGACAAAAGGCTAAAATCCCTCATACATCATGACAAAGCAGTGAATTCGATCCAAAAGGGGTCGCTACCCTTCTGAAAAGTACTTATGGGCCCAAAATGGCCACCGCCTGCAAAAGTCACACTCATTTCTTCGAACATCGACAATCCAAGCGTTCCAAATAAACACGTGCTTGTTCTTCCACAATTGGCCAAAATCCCTCATACGTCACGGTGAAGCCATGAGTTCAATCCAAAATGGTCGTTACCTTTTCGAAATGTACTTATGGGCCCAAAACGGACACCGTACGCAAAGGTCACACTAAATTCTTCGAACGTCGACAATCAAAGCGTTCCAAATAAGCAAGTGCTTGTTCTCTCACAAACGGCCGAAGTCCCTAATACGTTATGACGAAAAGGGTTAGTTCAATCCAAAAGGGTTGCTACCCTTCCGAAAAGTACTTATGGGCCCAAAATGGACGCCGCCTGCAAAACTGACACTGAGTTCTTCGAACGTCGACAATACAAGCGTTCCAAATAAACACGTGCTTGTTCTTCATCAAATGGCCAAAATCCCTCATTCGTCATGGCAAAGCAGTGAGTTCGATCCAAAAGGGTCGTTACCTTTTCAAAAAGTACTTATGGGTCCAAAACGGAGACCGTATGCAAAGGTCACATTCAGTTCTTCGAACGCTGACAATCCAAGCGTTCCAAATAAGGAAGTACTTGTTCTTCCACAAATGGCTAAAATCCTCATACGTCACAGTGATGCAGTGAGTTCAATCCAAAAGGGTCCCTACCTTTTCAAAATGTACTTATGGCCACGAAACGGACATCGTATGCAAAAATCGCTCTTAATTCTTCGAACGTCGACAACCCAAGCTTTCCAAATAAGCAAGTGCTTGTTCTTCCGAAAATTGCCAAAATCCCTGATACGTCATGACGAAAAGGGTTAGTTTAAACCTAAAGGGTCGCTACCTTTCTGAGAAGTACTTATGGGCCCAGAACGGACACCACCTGCAAAAGTCGCACTCAGTTCTTCAAATGCCGACAATCCAAGCGTTCCAAATAAACACGTATTTGTTCTTCTACAAAAGGCCAAAATCCCTCATACATCACGGCGAAGTAGTGAGTTCAATCGAAAAGGGTCACTACCTTTCTGAAAAGTACTTATGGTCCCAGAATGACCACCGCCTGCAAAAGTCACACTCATTTCTTTGAACACCAACAATCCAAGTGTTCCAGATAAACACGTGCTTGTTCTTCCTCAAATGCCCAAAATTCCTCATACGTCACGGTGAAGCCGTAAGTTCAATCCAAAAGGGTTGTTACCTTTTCGAAATGTACTTATGGGCCCAAAATGGACACCGTATGCAAAAGTCACACTCAATTCTTCGAACATCGACAATCAAAGCGTTCCAAATAAGCAAGTGCTTCTTCTCTCACAAACGGTCGAAATCCCTGATATGTTATGACGAAAAGGGTTAGTTCAATCCAAAAGGGTTGCTACCCTTCCGAAAAGTACTTACAGGCCCAAAATAGACGCCGCCTGCAAAAGTGACACTCAGTTCTTCGAACGCCGACAATCCAAGCGTTCCAAATAAACACGTGCATGTTCTTTGTCAAATTGCCAAAATCCCTCATTCGTCAATGGAAAGTAGTGAGTTCAATCCAAAAGGGTCGCTACCTTCCCGAATTGTACTTATGGGGTCCAAAACGGAGACCGTATGCAAAAGTCACACTCAGTTCTTCGAACGCCGACAATCCAAGCATTCCAAATAAGGAAGTGATCGTTATTCCACGAACGGTTGAAATCCCTCATACATCCCAGTGAAGCTGTGAGTTCAATCCAAAAGGGTCACTACCTTTCCGAAATGTACTTATGGGCCGCCAAACGGACACCGTATGCAAAAATCACACTCAGTTCTTCGAGCGCCGACAACCCAAGCGTTCGAAATAAGCAAGTGCTTGTTCTTTTGAAAATGGCCAAAATCCCTGATATGTCATGAAGAAAAGGGTTAGTTCAAACCACAAGGGTCCCTACCTTTCCGAAATGTACTTATGGGCCTAAAATAGACACTGCCTGCAAAAGTCACACGCATTTCTTCAATTGCCGACAATCCAAGCGTTCCAAATAAACACATGCTTATTCTTCGACAAAAGGCTAAAATCCCTCATACATCATGACGAAGCAGTGAGTTCAATCCGAAAGGGTTGCTACCCATCCGAAAAGTACTTATGGGTCCAAAACGACCACTGCCTGCAAAAGTCACACTCATTTCTTCGAACACCGACAATCCAAGCGTTCCAAATACCCTCATACGTCACGGTGAAGCCATAAGTTCAATCCAAAATGGTCGTTACCTTTTCGAAATGTACTTATGGGCCCAAATTGGACATCGTACGCAAAAGTCACACTCAATTCTTCGAACGTCGACAATCAAAGCGTTCCAAATAAGCAAGTGCTTGTTCTCTCACAAACGGCCAAAATCCCTCATACGTTATAACGAAAAGGGTTAGTTCAATCCAAAAGGGTTGCTACCCTTCCAAAAAGTACTTATGGGCCCAAAATGTACGCCGCCTGCAAAACTGACACTGAGTTCTTCGAACGCCGACAATACAAGCGTTCCAAATAAACACGTGCTTGTTCTTCGTCAAATGGCCGAAATCCCTCATTCATCATGGCAAAGCAGTGAGTTCGATCCAAAAGGATAGCTACCTTTTCGAAAAGTACTTATGGGTCCAAAACGGAGACTGTATGCAAAGGTCACACTCAGTTCTTCGAACGCCGACAATCCAAGCGTTCCAAATAAGGAAGTGCTTGTTCTTCCACAAATGGCTGAAATCCTCATACGTCACAGTGAAGTAGTGAGTTCAATCCAAAAGGGTTGCTACCTTTTCAAAATGTACTTATGGCCTCGAAATGGACATCGTATGCAAAAATCGCTCTCAATTCTTCGAACGCCGACAACCTAAGATTTCCAAATAAGCAAGTGCTTGTTCTTCCGAAAATTGCCAAAATCCCTGATACATCATGACGAAAAGGGTTAGTTCAAACCAAAAGGGTCGCTACCTTTCTGAAAAGTACTTATGGGTCCAAAATGGACACCACCTGCAAAAGTCGCACTCAGTTCTTCAAATGCCGAGAATCCAAGCGTTCCAAATAAACACGTGTTTATTCTTCTACAAAAGGCCAAAATCCCTCATACATTACGGTGAAGTAGTGAGTTCAATCGAAAAGGGTCGCTACCTTTCTGAAAAGTATTATGGTCCCAGAATGGCCACCGCCTGCAAAAGTCACACTCATTTCTTTGAACACCGACAATCCAAGTGTTCCAAATAAACACGTGCTTGTTCTTCCGCAAATGGCCAAAATTCCTCATACGTCATGGTGAAGCCGTAAATTCAATCCAAAAGGGTTGTTTCCTTTTCGAAATGTACTTATGGACCCAAAATGGACACCGTACGAAAAAGTCACACTCAATTCTTCGAACGTCGACAATCAAAGCGTTCCAAATATGCAAGTGCTTGTTCTCTCACAAACGGCCGAAATCCCTGATACATTATGACGAAAAGTTAGTTCAATCCAAAAGGGTTGCTACCCTTTCAAAAAGTACTTAGGGCCCAAAATGGACGCCGCCTGCAAAAGTGACACTCAGTTCTTTGAATGCCGACAATCCAAGAGTTCCAAATAAACACGTGCTTGTTCTTCGTCAAATGGCCAAAATCCCTCATTCATCAATGGAAAGTAGTGAGTTCAATCCAAAAGGGTCGCTACCTTTCCAAAATGTACTTATGGGTCCAAAACGGAGACCGTATGGAAAAGTCACACTCTGTTCTTCGAACGCCGACAATCCAAGCATTCCAAATAAGGAAGTGCTCGTTATTCCACGAACAGCTGAAATCCCTCATACGTCCCAGTGAAGCTATGAGTTCAATCCAAAAGGGTCACTACCTTTCCAAAATGTACTTATGGGCCGCCAAACAGACACCGTATGCAAAAATCACACTCAGCTCTTCGAACGCCGACAACCCAAGCGTTCGAAATAAGTAAGTGCTTGTTCTTCTGAAAATGGCCAAAATCCCTGATACGTCATGAAGAAAAGGGTTAGTTCAAACCACAAGGGTCGCTACCTTTCCGAAATGTACTTATGGGCCCAAAACAGACACCGCCTGCAAAAGTCACACTCATTTCTTCAAATACCGACAATCCGAGCATTCTAAATAAACACGTGCTTATTCTTCTACAAAAGGCCAAAATCCCTCATACATCATGGCGAAGCAGTGAGTTCAATCCAAAAGGGTCGCTACCTTTCCGAAAAGTACTTATGGTCCCAAAATGCCACCGACTGTAAAAGTCTCACTCATTTCTTTGAACGTCGACAATCAAAGCGTTCCAAATAAGCAAGTTCTTATTCTCTCACAAATGGCCAAAATCCCTGATACGTTATGATGAAAAAGGTTAGTTCAGTCCATAAGGATTGCCACCCTTTCGAAAAGTACTTACGAACCCAAAACGGACGTCGCCTGCAAAAGTGACACTCAGTTCTTCGAACGCTAACAATCCAAGCGTTCCAAACAAACACGTGCCTCTTCTTCGACAAATGGCCAAAATCCCTCATTCGTCATGGCGAAGCAGTGAGTTCAATCTAAAAGGGTCGCTTCCTTTCCAAAAAGTACTTATGGGCCCAAAACGGCCACCGCCTGCAAAAGTCACACCCTGTTCTTCAAACGTCGACAACCCAAGCTTTCCAAATAAACACATGTTGGTTCTTCCACAATTGGCCAAAATCCCTCATACGTCACAGTGAAGCAGTGAGTTCAATCTAAAAGGGTCGCTTCCTTTCCAAAAAGTACTTATGGGCCCAAAACGGCCACCGCCTGCAAAAGTCACACCCTGTTCTTCAAACGTCGACAACCCAAGCTTTCCAAATAAACACATGTTGGTTCTTCCACAATTGGCCAAAATCCCTCATACGTCACAGTGAAGCAGTGAGTTCAATCTAAAAGGGTCGCTTCCTTTCCAAAAAGTACTTATGGGCCCAAAACGGCCACCGCCTGCAAAAGTCACACCCTGTTCTTCAAACGTCGACAACCCAAGCTTTCCAAATAAACACATGTTGGTTCTTCCACAATTGGCCAAAATCCCTCATACGTCACAGTGAAGCAGTGAGTTCAATCTAAAAGGGTCGCTTCCTTTCCAAAAAGTACTTATGGGCCCAAAACGGCCACCGCCTGCAAAAGTCACACCCTGTTCTTCAAACGTCGACAACCCAAGCTTTCCAAATAAACACATGTTGGTTCTTCCACAATTGGCCAAAATCCCTCATACGTCACAGTGAAGCAGTGAGTTCAATCTAAAAGGGTCGCTTCCTTTCCAAAAAGTACTTATGGGCCCAAAACGGCCACCGCCTGCAAAAGTCACACCCTGTTCTTCAAACGTCGACAACCCAAGCTTTCCAAATAAACACATGTTGGTTCTTCCACAATTGGCCAAAATCCCTCATACGTCACAGTGAAGCAGTGAGTTCAATCTAAAAGGGTCGCTTCCTTTCCAAAAAGTACTTATGGGCCCAAAACGGCCACCGCCTGCAAAAGTCACACCCTGTTCTTCAAACGTCGACAACCCAAGCTTTCCAAATAAACACATGTTGGTTCTTCCACAATTGGCCAAAATCCCTCATACGTCACAGTGAAGCAGTGAGTTCAATCTAAAAGGGTCGCTTCCTTTCCAAAAAGTACTTATGGGCCCAAAACGGACATAGTGTGCAAAAGTTACGCTCAATTCTTCAAACGCCGACAATCCAAGCGTTCCAAATAAGGAAGTGCTTGTTCTTCCAGAAATGGCTGAAATCCCTCATACGTCACAGTGAAGCAGTGAGTTCAATCTAAAAGGGTCGCTACCTTTCCAAAAAGTACTTATGGGCCCAAAACGGCCACCGCCTGCAAAAGTCACACCCTGTTCTTCAAACGTCGACAACCCAAGCTTTCCAAATAAACACATGTTGGTTCTTCCACAATTGGCCAAAATTCCTGATACGTCATGACGAAAAGGGTTAGTTCAAACCAAAAGGTTCGCTACCTTTCCAAAAGGTACTTATGGGCCCAAAACGGACACCGCCTGCAAAAGTCACACTTAGTTCTTCAAATGCCGACAATCCAAGCGTTCCAAATAAACACGTGCTTATTCTTCTGCAAAAGGCCAAAATCCCTCATATATCACGGAGAAGCAGTGATTTCAATCCAAAAGGTCGCTACCTTTCCGAAAAGTATTATAGGCCCAAAATGGCCACCGCCTGCAAAAGTCACACTCATTTCTTCGAACACCGACAATCCAGGAGTTCCAAATAAACATGTGCTTGTTCTTCCACAATTGGTCAAAATCCCTCATATGTCACGGTAATCCCTGATACGTCATGATGAAAAGGGTTAGTTCAATCCAAAAGGATCGCTACCTTTTTGAAAAGTACTTACGGTCTCAAAACGGCCACTGCCTGCAAAAGTCACACTCAGTTCTTCAAATACCGACAATCCAGGCGTTCGAAATAAACATGTGCTTGCTCTTCCACAAATGGCCAAAATCCCTTGTACGTCATGGCGAAGAGTGAGTTCAATCCAAAAGGGTCGCTACCTTTTCGAAAAGTACTTATAGGCCCAAAATGGCCACTGCCTGCAAAAGTCACACTCATTTCTTCGAACGCCGGCAATCCAAGCGTTCCAAATAAACACGTGCTTGTTCTTTAACAAATGGCCGAAATCCATCATACGTCACGGCGAAATCGTGAGTTTAATCGAAAAGCGTCGCTACTTTTTCGAAAACTACTTTTGGGTCCTAAACGGAGATCGTATGCAAAAGTCACAATCAGTTCTTCCAACGTCGACAATCCAAGCGTTCCAAATAAGCAAGTGCTTGTTCTTCCAAAAATGGTCAAAATCCTTCATACGTCACGACGTAGCAGTGAGTTCAATCCAAAAGGGTCGCTACCTTTCTGAAATGTACTTATGGGCTCAAAACGGACGACGTATGGAAAAATTATATTCAGCTCTTCGAACGCCGACAATCCAAGCGTTCCAAATAAGAAAGTGCTTGTTCTTCCACAAACGGCCGAAATCCCTGATACATTATGATGAAAAGGGTTAGTTCAAACTAAAAGGGTCTCTACCTTTCCGAAAAGTACTTATGGGACGAAAACGTCCACCGCCTGCAAGAGTCACACTCAGTTCTTCGAACGCCGACAATCCAAGCGTTCCAAATAAACACGTGCTTATTCTTCCACAAATGGTCAAAATCCCTTATACATCACGGTGAAGCAGCAAGTTCAATCCAAAAGGGTTGCTACCCTTCCAAAATGTACTTATGGGCACAAAACGGACACCATATGCAAAAGTCACACTTAGTTCTTCGAACGCCGACAATCCAAGCGTTCCAAATGAGCAAGTGCTTATTCATCCACAAACAATCGAAATCCCTGATACGTCACGATGAAAAGGGTTATTTCAATGAGAAAGGGTCGCTACCTTTTCGGAAAGTACTTATGGTCCCAAAATGGACACCGCCTGCAAAAGTCATACTCAGTTCTTCGAACGCTGACAATCCAAGCTTTCAAAATAAACACGTGCTTGTTCTTTGGCGAATGGTCAAAATCCCGCATTCGTCAAAGCAAAGCAGTGAGTTCAATCCAAAACGGACGCTACCTTTTCGGAAAGTACTTATGGGTCAAAAACGAAGACCGTATGCAAAAGTCACACTCAGTTCTTTGAACGCCGACAATCCAAGCATTCCAAATAAGAAAGTGCTTCTTCTTCCACAACCGGTCAAAATCCCTGATATATCATTTTGAAAAGGGTTAGTTCAATCCAAAAGGGTAGCTACCTTTCCGAAAAGTACTTATGGGCCCAAAATCGACACCGTATGCAAAAGTCACACTAAGTTCTTCGAACGCCGACAATCCAAGCGTTCCAAATAAGCAAGTGCTTGTTTTGCCACAAATGGCAAAAATCCCTCATACGTCACGACGAAGTAGTGAGTTCAATCCAAAGCTTTCATAACCTTTCCGAAAAGTATTATGGGCCCAAAACGGCCACCACTTGCAAAAGTCACACTCAATTTTTCGAACGTCGACAATTTAAGCGTTCCAAAGAAACACGTGCTTGTTCTTCCACAAATGGCCAAAATCCCTCATAGTTACGGTGAAGCAGTGAGTTCAATCCAAAAGGGTCGGTACCTTTTCAAAATGTACTTATGGGCCAAAAACGAACACCGTATGCAAAAGTCACACTCAGTTCTTTGAACACTAACAATCCAAGCGTTCCAGATAAGCAAATGCTTGTTCTTCCACAAATGGTTGAAATCCCTAATACGTCATGATGAAAAGGATTAGTTCAATCCACAAGGGTCGCCACCTTTCCGAAAAGTACTAATGGGCTCAAAATGGACACCGCCTGCAAAAGTCACACTAGTTCTTCGAAAGCCGACAATCCAAGCGTTCCAAATAAACACGTGCTTGTTCTTTGACAAATGGCCAAAATCCTGCATTTGTTGCAGCGAAGTAGTGACTTCAATCCAAAAGGGTCGCTACCTTTTCGAAAAGTACTTATGGGTCCAAAACGGAGACAGTATGCAAAAGTCACACTCAGTTCTTCGAACACGGACAATACAAGCGTTCCAAATAAGCAAGTGCTTCTTCTTCCATAACCAGCTAAAATCTCTGATACGTCCTGATGAAAAGGGTTAGTTCAATGCAAAAGGGTTGCTACCCTTCAGAAAAGTACTTATAGGCCACGGATGCCGCCTGTAAAAGTCACACTTAGTTCTTCGAACGTCGACAATCCAAGCGTTCCAAATAAACACATGCTTGTTCTTCAACAAATGGTCAAAATCTAGCATTCGTCATGGCGAAGCAGTGACTTCAATCCAAAAGGGTCGCTGGCTTTTCGAAAAGTACTTATGGGTGTAAAACGGAGACTGTAGAAAAGTCACACTCAGTTCTTTGAACGTCAATAATCCAAGCGTTCCAAATAAGCAAGTGCTTCTTCTTCCACAACTGGCCGAAATCCCTGATACATCGTGATGAAAAGGGTTAGTTCAATCCAAAAGGGTCGCTACCTTTTCGAAAAGTACTTATGGGCCCAAAACGGACACCGTATGCAAAAGTCACACTAAGTCCTTCGAACGCCGACAATCCTAGCGTTCCAAATAAGCAAGTGCTTGTTCTTCCACAAATTGCCGAAATCCCTGATATGTCGTGATTAAAACAGTTAGTTCAATCCAAAAGGGCAGCTACCTTTTCGAAAAGCACTTATGGGACCAAAACGGACACTGTATGCAAAAGTCACACTCAGTTCTTCGAACGCCGACAAGCCAAGCGTTCCAAATAAGCAAGTGCTTGTTCTTCCACAAACGGCCAAAATCCCTCATACGTCACGACGATGCAGTGAGTTTAATCTAAAAGAGTAGCAACCTTCCCCAAATGTACCTATGGGCTCAAAATGGACACTGTATTCAAAAGACATACTCAGTTCTTCAAACGCTGACAATCCAAGCGTCCCAAATATGCAAGTGCTTGTTCTTCCACAATTTATCGAAATTCTTGATACATCAAGAAGAAAAGGGTTAGTTCAATCCAAAAGGGTCACCGCCTCTCCGAAAATTACTTATGGGCCCAAAACGGCCACCGCCTACAAAAGTCACACTCAGATCTTCGAACGCCGACAATTCAAGTGTTCCAAATAAACACGTGCTTGTTCTTCCACAAATGGCCAAAATCCCTCATACGTCACGACGAAGCAGTGAGTTCAATCCAAAAGGGTTGCTACCTTTCCGAAATGTACTTATGGGCTCAAAACGGACACCGTATGCAATAGTCACACTCAGTTCTTCGAACGCCGACAATCCAAGCATTCCAAAGAAGTAAGTGCTTGTTCTTCTATAAACGACCGAAATCCCTAATACGTCATGATGAAAAGGGTTAGTCCAATGTAAAAGGGTCGCTAGCTTTTCGAAAAGTACTTATGGGCTCAAAACGGACACCGCCTACAAAAGTCACACTCAGTTCTTCGAACGCCGACAATCCAAGCATTCCAAATAAATACGTGCTTGTTCTTTTACAAATGGCTAAAACCCCATATTCATCACGACGAAGCAGTGAGTTCAATCCAGAAGGGTCGCTACCTTTTCGAAAAGTGCTCAAGGGTCCAAAACGGAGATAGTATGCAAAAGTCACACTCAATTCTTCGAACGCCGACAATCCAAGCGTTCCAAATAAGCAAGTGCTTCTTCTTCCATAACTGGCAGAAATCCCTAATATATCGTGACGAGAAGGGTTAGTTCAATCCAACAGTGTCGCTACCTTTCCGAAAAGTACTTATAGGCCCGAAACGGACACCGTATGTAAAAGTCACACTCAGTTCTTCGAACGCCGACAAACAAAGCGTTCCAACCAAGCAAGTACCTATTCTGACATAAACGGCCAAAATCCCTCATACGTCTTGACGAAGCAGTGAGTTTAATCGAAAGGGGTCGCTACCTTTTCGAAAAGTATTATGGGCCCAAAATGGCCACCGCTTGCAAAAGTCACACTCAGTTCTTCGAACGTCAACAATGCAAGCGTTAAAAATAAACACATGCATGTTCTTCCAGAAATGGTCAAAATCCCTCATACGTCACGGCGAAGCAGTGAGTTCAATACAAAAGGGTCGGTACATTTTCGAAATGTACTTATAGGCCTAAAATGAACACCATATACAAAAGTCACACTCAGTTCTTCGAACACCGACAATCCAAAAGTTCCAAATAAGCAAGTGCTTGTTCTTCTACAAACGGGCAAAATCCCAGATATGTAATGATGAAAAGGGTTAATTCAATGCAAAAGGGTCGCTACCTTTTCGAAAAGTACTTATGGGCCCAAAACGGACACCGCCTGCAAAAGTCATACTCAGTTCTTCGAACGTCGACAATACAAGCATTCCAAATAAACGCGTGCTTGTTCTTCGACAAATGGCCAAAATACCGCATTCGTCACGATGAAGTAGTGAATTCAATCCAAAAGGGTCGCTACCTTTTTGAAAAGTACTTATGGGCTCAAAACGGACACCAAACGCAAAAGTCACACTCAGGTCTTCGAACGCCGACATTCCAAGCATTCCAAATAAGCAAGGGCTTGTTCTTCCACAAATGGCCAAAATCTCTGATACGTCCTGATGAAAAGGGTTAGTTCAATGCAAAAGGGTTGCTACCCTTCGAAAAAGTACTTATGGGCCCAAAACGGACGCCCTGTAAAAGTCACACCTAGTTCTTCGAACGCCAACAATCCAAGCGTTCCAAATAAAAACGTGCTTGTTCTTCGACAAATGGTCAAAATCTGGCATTCGTCATGGCGAAGCAGTGAGTTCAATCCAAAGGGGTCGCTACCTTTCCAAAAAGTACTTATGGGTCCAAAACGGAGACAGTAGAAAAAAGTCACGCTCAGTTTTTCGAACGTCAATAATCAAAGAGTTCCGAATAAGCAAGTGCTTCTTCTTCCACAATCGGCCGAAATCCTTGATACATCGTGACGAAAAGGGTTAGTTCAATCCAAAAGGGTCGCTACCTTTTCGAAAAGTACTTATGGGCCCAAAACGGACACCGGATGCAAAAGTCACACTCAGTCCTTCGAACGTCGACAATCCTAGCGTTCCAAATAAGCAAGTGCTTGTTCTTCCACAAACGGCCGAAATTCCTGATACGTCGGGATGAAAAGGATTAGTTCAATCCAAAAGGGCCGCTATCTTTTCGAAACGCACTTATGGGACCAAAATGGAGACTGTATGCAAAAGTCACACTCAGTTCTTCGAACGTCGACAAGCCAAGCGTTCCAAATAAGCAAGTGCTTGTTCTTCCACAAATGGCCGAAATCCTTGATACATGAAGAAGAAAAGGGTTAGTTCAATCCAAAAGGGTCACCGCCTTTTCGAAAAATACTTATGGGCCCAAAATGGCCACCACTTGCAAAAGTCACACTCAGATCTTCGAACGTCGACAATTCAAGTGTTCCAAATAAACACGTGCTTGTTCTTCCACAAATGGCCAAAATCCCTCATACATCACGGTGAAGCAGTGAGTTCAATCCAAAAGGGTCGCTACCTTTCCGAAATGTACTTATGGGCCCAAAACGGACACCGTATGCAATAGTCACGCTTAGTTCTTTGAACACCGACAATCCAAGCGTTCCAAAGAATTAAGTGCTTGTTCTTCCACAAACGGCCAAAATCCCTGATACGTCATGATGAAAAGGGTTAGTTCAATGTAAAAGGGTCGCTAGCTTTTCGAAAAGTAGTTATGGGTCCGAAACGGACATCGCTTTCAAAAGTCACACTCAGTTCTTAGAACGCCGATAATCCAAGCGTTCCAAATAAACACATGCTTGTTCTTCGACAAATGGCCAAAACCACGCATTCGTCACGGCGAAGCGGTGAGTTCAATCCAGAAGGGTCGCTACCTTTTCGAAAAGTGCTTATGGGTCCAAAACGGAGACAGTATGCAAAAGTCACACTTAGTTCTTCGAACCCCGACAATCCAAGCGTTCAAAATAAGCAAGTGCTTTTTCTTCCATAACCGGCCGAAATCCCTGATACATCGTGATGAAAAGGGTTAGTTCAATCCAAAAGTGTCTCTACCTTTCCAAAAAGTACTTATGGACCCAAAACGGATACCGTATGCAAAAGTCACACTCAGTTCTTCGACCCCCGACAAACAAAGCGTTCCAAACAAGCAAGTACCTATTCTGCCACAAATGGCCCAAATCTCTCATACGTCATGATGAAGTAGTGAGTTCAATCGAAAGGGGTCGCTGCCTTTTCGAAAAGTATTATGGGCCCAAAACGGCCACCGCTTGCAAAAGTCACACTCACACTCAGTTCTTCGAACGTCGACAATGCAGGCGTTAAAAATAAACACGACCATGTTCTTCCACAAATGGCCAAAATCCCTTATACGTCACGGGGAAGCAGTGAGTTCAATACAAAAGGGTCGGTACATTTTCGAAATGTACTTATAGGCCCAAAATGAACGCCACATGCAAAAGTCACACTCAGTTCTTCGAACGCCGACAATCCAAGCGTTCCAAATGAGCAAGTGCTTCTTCTTCCACAACCGGCTAAAATCCCTGATACATCGTGACAAAAAGGGTTAGTTCAATCCAAAAGGGTCGCTACCTTTCGTAAAAGTATTATGGGCCCAAAACAGCCACCGCCTGCAAAAGTCACACTCAGTTCTTCGAACGTCGACAATCTAAGCGTTCCAAATAAACACGTGCTTGTTCTTCCACAAAAGGCCAAAATCCCTCATATGTCACGTCGAAGCAGTGAGTTCAATGCAGAAGGGTCCCTACCTTTCCGAAAAGTACTTATGGGTCCAAAATGGAGATAGTAAGCAAAAGTCACACTCAGTTCTTCGAACGCATAGAATCCAAGCGTTCCAAATAAGCAAGTGCTTGTTCTTCCACAAATGGCCGAAATCCCTGATACGTCATGATGAAAAGGGTTAGTTCAATCCAAAAGGGTCGCTACCTTTTCGAAATGTACTTATGGGCCCAAAACGACCACCGCTGCAGAAGTCACACTCAGTTCTTCGAATGCTGACAATCCAAGCGTTCCAAATAAACACGTGCTTGTTCTTTCGAATATTGCCAAAATCCCTCATACGTCACGGCGAAGCAGTGAGTTCAATCCAAAAGGGTCACTGCCTTTCCGAAAAGTACTTCTGGGCCTAAAACGGCCACCGCCTGCAAAAGTCACACTCATTTCTTCGAACGCCGACAGTCAAGCGTTCAAAAAAAACACGTGCTTGTTTTTCCACAAGTGGCCAAAATCCCTCATACATCACGGTGAAGTCATGAGTTCAATCCGAAAGGGTCGTTACCTTTTTGAAATGTACTTATGGGCCCAAAATGGACACCGTATGCAAAAGTCACACTCAGTTCCTCGAATGTCGACAATCCAAGCGTTCCAAATAAGCAAGTGCTTGTTCTTTCATAAACGGACGAAATCCCTAATACGTTTATGACGAAAAGTGTTAGTTCAATCCAGAAGGGTCGCTACCTTTTCGAAAAGTACTTATGAGGTCAAAACGGCCACCGCCTGTAAAAGTCACACTCAGTTCTTCGAACACCGACAATCCAAGCATTCCAAATGAACACGTCCTTGTTTTTCCACAAATGGCCAAAATCCCTCATACGTCACGGCAAAGCAGTGAGTTCATCCAAAAGGGTCGCTACCTTTCTGAAATATACTTATGGGCCGAAAATCGACACCGTATGTAAAAGTCACACTCAGTTCTTCGAACGCCGACAATCCAAGCATTCCAAATAAGCAAGTGCTTGTTCTTCCACAAACGGCCGAAATCCCTGATACGTCATGATTAAAAGGGTTAGTACAATGCAAAAGGGCTGCTACCCTTCCGAAAAGTACTTATGGGTCCAAAACGGACGTCGCATACAAAAGTCACACTCAGTCATTCGAACATCGACAATTCAAGCTTTCCAAATAAACACGTGCTTGTTCTTCAACAAATGGCCAAAATCCCTCATTCGTCATGGTGAAGTAGTGAGTTCAATCCAAATGGGGTCGCTACCTTTCTAAAAAGTACTCATGGGCCCAAAACGACCACCGCCTGCAAAAGTCACACTTAGTTCTTCGAGCCCCGACAATCGAATCATTCCAAATAAGCAATTGCTTGATCTTCCACAAACGACCGCAATCCTTCATACGTTACGACGAAGAAGTGAGTTCAATCCAAAAGGGTCACTACCTTTTCGAAAAGTACTTATGGGCCCAAAACGGCCACCGCCTGGAAAAGTCACACTCATTTCTTCGAATGCCGACAATCCGAGCTTTCCAAATAAACACGTGCTTGTTCTTCCACAATTGGCCAAAATCCATTATACGTCACGGTGAAGCGATGAGTTCAATCGAAAAGGGTCGGTCTTTTCGAAATGTACTTATGGGCCCAAAATGCACACCGTATGCAAAAGTCATACTCAGTTCTTCGAACGTCGACAATCCAAGCGTTACAAATAAGCAAGTTTTTGTTCCACCACAAATGACCAAAATCCCTCATATGTCACGACGAAGCAGTGAGTTCAATCCAAAGGGGTCGCTACCTTTTCGAAAATTATTATGGGCCCAAAACGGACACCGCCTGCTAAAGACACACTCAGTTCTTCGAACGCGACAATCCAAGCATTCCAAATAAACACAAGCTTGTTCTTCCACAAATTGCTAAAATCCCTCATACATCTTGGCGAAGCTATGAGTTCAATCCAAAAGGGTCGTTACCTTTCTGAAATGTACTTATGGGCCCAAAACGAACACCGTATGCAAATGCCACACTCAGTTCTTCGAACAACGACAATCTAAGCATTCCAAATAAGCAAGTGCTTGTTCTTCCACAAACGACCGAAATCCCTGATACATCATCACGAAAAGGGTTAGTTCAATTCAAAAGGGTTGCTACCTTTTCGAAAAGTACTCATGGGCCTAAAACGGACACCGCCTGTAAAAGTCACACTCAGTTCTTCGAACACTGACAATCCAAGCGTTCGAAATAAATGCGCGCTTGTTCTTCGACAAATGGCCAAAATCCCTCATTCATCATGGTGAAGCAGTGAGTTCTATCCAAAAGGGTCGCTACCTTTTCGAAAAGTACTTATGGGTCCAAAACGGAGACCGTATGCAAAAGTCACACTCAGTTCTTCGAACGCTGACAATCCAAGCGTTCTAAATAAGCAAGTGCTTCTTTTTCCACAACTAGCCGAAATCCCTAATACTTCATGATGAAAAGGGTTAGTTCAATCCAAGAGGACCGTTATCTTTCCGAAAAGTACTTATGGGCCCAAAACTGACACCGTATACAAAAGTCACACTCAGTTCTTCGAACGCTGACAATCCAAGCGTTCCAAATAAGCAAGTACTTGTTCTACCACAAACGATCGAAATCCCAGATACGTCATGACGAAAAGGGTTAGTTCAACCCAAAAGGGTTGCTGCCTTTTCGAAAAGTACTTATGGGCCAAAAACGGACACCGCCTGCAAAACTCACACTCAGTTCTTCGAACGCCGACAATCCAAGCATTCCAAATAAACGCGCGCTTGTTCTTCGATGAATGGCCAAAATCCCTCATTCGTCACGGGGAAGCAATGAGTTCAATCCAAAAGGGTCGCTACCTTTTTGAAAAGTACTTATGGGTCCAAAACGGAGACCGTATGCAAAAGTCACACTCAGCTCTTCGAACGTTGACAATCGAATCGTTCCAAATAAGCAAGTGCTTCTTCTTCCACAACCGACCGAAATCCCTGGTACATCATCATGGAAAGGGTTAGTTCAATCCAAAAGGGCCGTTATCTTTTCGAAAAGTACCTATGAGCCCAAAATAGACACCGTATGCAAAAGTCACACTCAGTTCTTCGAACGCCAACAATCCAAGCATTCCAAATAAGCAAGTGCTTGTTCTCCCACAAACGGCCAAAATCCCTCATACGTCACGGTGAAGCAGTGAGTTCAATCCAAAGGGGTCGCTACCTTTTCGAAAAGTATTATGGGCCCAAAACTGCCACCGCCTGCAAAAGTCACACTCAGTTCTTCGAACGCCGACCATCCAAGCGTTCCAAATAAACACGTTCTTGTTCTTCCACAAATGGCCAATATCCCTCATACATCACAACAAAACAGTGAGTTCAATCCAAAAGGGTCGCTACCTTTTCGAAATATACTTATGGGACCAAAATGAATACCATATGCAAAAGTCACACTCAGTTCTTCGAACACCAATAATCCAAGCATTCCAGATAAGAAAGTTCTTGTTCTTCCACAAACGGTCGAAATCCCTGATACGTCATGACGAAAAGGGTTAGTTCAATCCTAAAGGGTCGTTACCTTTTTGAAAAGTACTTATGGGCCCAAAATGGACACTGCTTGCAAAAGTCACACTAGTCCTTCGAACATCGACAATCCAAGCGTTCCAATTAAACACGTGCTTTTTTTTCGACAATTGACCAAAATCCGCATTCCTCACGTCGAAGCAGTGAGTTCAATTCAAAAGCGCCGCTACCTTTCCAAAAAGTACTTATGGGTCCAAAACGAAGACAGTATGCAAAAGTCATACTCAGTTCTTCGAACGCCAACAATCCAAGCGTTCCAAATAAGCAAGTGCTTGTTCTCCCCCAAACGACCAAAATCCCTCATCCATCACGGCGAAGCAGTGAGTTCAATCCAAAGGGGTCGCTAACTCTCCGAAAAGTATTATGGGCCCAAAACTGCCACCGCCTACGAAAGTCACACTCAGTTCTTCGAATGCTGACCATCCATGCGTTCCAAATAAACACGTGCTTATTCTTCCACAAATGGCCAATATCCCTCATACATCACGACAAAACAGTGAGTTCAATCCAAAAGGGTCGCCACCTTTCCGAAATGTACTTATGGGACCATAATGAATACCGTATGCAAAAGTCACACTCAGTTCTTCGAACACCGATAATCCAAGTGTTCCAGATAAGCAAGTTCTTGTTCTTCCACAAACGGCCGAAATTCCTGATACGTCATGACGAAAAGGGTTAGTTCAATCCTAAAGGGTCGTTACCTTTTCGAAAAGTACTTATGGGCCTAAAATGGACACCGCCTGCAAAAGTCACACTAGTCCTTCGAACGTCGACAATCCAAGCGTTCCAATTAAACACGTGCTTGTTTTTTAAAAATGGACCAAAATCCCGCATTCGTCACGTCGAAGCAGTGAGTTTAATCCAAAAGGGTCGCTACCTTTCCAAAAAGAACTTATGGGTCCAAAACGAAGACAGTATGCAAAAGTCAAACTCAGTTCTTCGAAAACCGACAATCCAAGCGTTAAAAATAAACACGTGCTTGTTCTTCCACAAATGGCCAAAATCCCTCATACGTCAGGGCGAAGCATTGAGTTCAATCCAAAAGGGTCAGTACCTTTCCGAAATGTACTTATGGGCCCAAAACGAACACCGTATGCAAAAGCCACACTCAGTTCTTCGAACACTGATGATCCAAGCATTCCAAATAAGCAAGTGCTTGTTCTTCCACAAATGGCTGAAATCCTTGATACGTTATGATGAAAAGGGTTAGTTCAATGCAAAAGGGTTAGTTCAATGCAAAAGGGTCGCTACCTTTCCAAAAAGTACTTATGGGCCAAAAATGGACATTGCTTGCAAAAGTCACACACAGTTCTTCGAACGCTGACAATACAAGCGTTCTAAATAAACGCGTGCTTGTTCTTTGGGAAATGGCAAAAATCCCTCATTCGTCACGGTGAAGCAGTGAGTTCAAACCAAATGGGTCACTACCTTTTCAAAAGTACATATGGGTCCAAAATGGAGACCGTATCCAAAAGTCACACTCAGTTCTTCAAACGCCGACAATCCAAGCGTTCCAAATAAGCAAGTGCTTGTTCTTTCACAAACGGCCGAAATCCCTTATACGACATGACGAAAAGGGTTAGTTCAATCCAAACGGGTCGCTACCTTCGCGAAAAGTACTT
This sequence comes from Olea europaea var. sylvestris, assembly GCF_002742605.1. Classification (NCBI taxonomy): domain Eukaryota; kingdom Viridiplantae; phylum Streptophyta; class Magnoliopsida; order Lamiales; family Oleaceae; genus Olea; species Olea europaea. Next base: position 27,178 of record NW_019257403.1, read on the forward strand.
ATGGGCCTAAAACGTCCACCGCTTGCAAAAGTCACACTCAGTTCTTCGAACTCGGACAATCCAAGCGTTCCAGATAAACACATGCTTGTTCTTCCATAAATGGCCAAAATCACTCATACGTCATGGCAAAGCAGTGAGTTCAATCCAAAAGGGTCGCTACCTTTTCGAAATGTACTTATGGGCCCAAAATGGCCATCGCCTGCAGAAGTCACACTCAGTTCTTTGAAAGCAGACAATCCATACGTTCCGAATAAACACGTCCTTGTTCTTCCACAATTGGCCAAAATCTCTCATACATCACGGTGAAGTCATGAGTTCAATCCAAAAGGGTCGTTACCTTTTCTGAATGCACTTATGTGCCCAAAACGGACACAGTATGGAAAAGTCACACTGAGTTCTTCAAACGCCGACAATACAAGCATTCCAAATAAGCAAGTGCTTGTTCTTTCACAAATGGCCGAAATCCCTGATTCATTATGACGAAAAGGGTTATTTCAATCCAAAAGGGTTGCTACCTTTCCATAAAGTACTTATGGGCCCAAAACGGCCACCGCCAGCAAAAGTCACACTCAGTTCTTCGAACGTCGACAATCCGAGCATTCCAAATAAACACGTGCTTGTTCTTCCACAATTGGCCAAAAGTCACACTCAGTTCTTCGAACGTCAACAATCCAAGCGTTCCCAATAAACACATGCTTGTTCTTCCATAATTGGCAAAAATCCCTAATACATCACGGTGAAGTCATGGGTTCAATCCAAAAGGGTCGTTACCGTTTCTGAATGCACTTATGTGCCCAAAACGGACACAGTTTGCAAAAGTCACACTCAGTTCTTCGAATGTCGACAATACAAGCGTTCCAAATAAGCAAGTGCTTGTTCTTTCACAAACAGTCGAAATCCCTGATAAGTTATGACGAAAAGGGTTGTTTCAATCCAAAATGGTCGCTACCTTTCTGAAAAGTACTTATGGGCCCAAAACGGCCACAACCAGCAAAAGTCACACTCAGTTCTTCGAACGCCGACAATCCAAGCGTTCCAAATAAACACGTGCTTCTTCTTCCACAAATGGCCAAAATCCCTCATACGTCACGGCGAAGCAGTGAGTTCAATCCAAAAGGGTCACTACCTTTCTGAAATGTACTTATGGGCCCAAAATCGACACCGTATGCAAAAGTCACACTCAGTTCTTCGAATGCAGACAATCTAAGTTTTCCAAATAAGCAAGTGCTTGTCCTTCCACAAATGGCCAAAATCCCTGATACGTTATGACGAAAAGGGTTAGTTCAACACGAAAGGGTCGCTACCCTTCCGAAAAGTACTTATAGGCCAAAAACGGCCATCGCCTGCAAAAGTCACACTTAGTTCTTCGAACGCTGACGATCCAAGCATTCCAAATAAACACATGCTTGTTCTTCCACAAATGGCCAAAATGCCTCATACGTCACGGCGAAGTAGTGAGTTCAATCCAAAATGGTCGCAACCTTTTCGAAAAGTACTTATGGGCCCAAAACGGCCACCGCTTGCAAAAGTCACACTCAGTTCTTCGAATGCTGACAATCCAAGCATTCCAAATAAACACATGCTTGTTCTTCCACAAATGGCCAAAATCCCTCATACGTCACGATGAAGCAGTGAATTCAATCCAAAAGGGTCGCTACCTTTCCGAAAAGTACTTATGGGCCCAAAATGGCCACCGCCTGCAAAAGTCACCCTCTGTTCTTCGAGCGCCGACAGTCCAAGCGTTCCAAATAAACACGTGCTTGTTCTTCCACAATTGGCCAAAATCCCTCATACATCACGGTGAAGTCGTGAGTTCAATCCAAAAGGGTCATTACCTTTTCAGAATGCACTTATGTGCCCAAAACGGACACAGTATGCAAAAGTCACACTCAGTTCTTCGAATGTCGACAATACAAGCGTTCCAAATAAGCAAGTGCTTGTTCTTTCACAAACGGCCGAAATCCCAGATACGTTATGATGAAAAGGGTTATTTCAATCTAAAAGGGTCGCTACCTTTTCGAAAAGTACTTATGGGCCCAAAACTGCCACCGCCTGCAAAAGTCACACTCAGTTCTTCGAACCCCGACAATCCAAGCGTTCCAAATAAACACGTGCTTGTTCTTCTACAAATGGAAAAAATCCCTCATACGTCTCGGTGAAGCAGTGAGTTCAGTCCAAAAGGGTCGCTACCTTTTCGAATTGTACTTACGGGCCCAAAACCGACATCGTAAGCAAAAGTCACACTCAGTTCTTCGAACACGGACAATCCAAGAGTTGCAAATAAGAAAGTGCTTGTTCTTCCACAAATGGCCGAAATCCCTGATACATCATGACGAAAAAGGTTAGTTCAATCCAAAAGGGTTGCTACCTTTTCGAAAACTACTTGCGGGCCCCAAACGACCACCGCCTGCAAAAGTCACACTTAGTTCTTCGAACGCCGACAATCCAAGCGTTCCAATTAAACACGTGCTTGTTCTTCCACAATTGGCCAAAATCCCTCATACATCACGGTGAAGTCATGAGTTCAATCTAAAGGGTCGTTACCTTTTCGGAATGTACTTATGTGCCCAAAATGGATAGCGTATACAAAAGTCATACCCAGTTCTTCGAACGCTGACAATCCAAGCATTCCAAATAAGCAAGTGCTTGTTCTTTCAAAAATGGTCGAAATCCTTGATACGTTATGACGAAAAGGGTTATTTCAATCCAAAAGGGTCGCTACCTTTCCGAAAAGTACTTATGGGCCCAAAACGGCCATTGCCTGCAAAAGTCACACTCAGTTCTTTGAACATCAACAATCCAAGCATTCCAAATAAACACGTGCTTGTTCTTCCACAAATGGCCAAAATCCCTCATACGTCACGGCGAAGCAGTGGGTTCAATCCAAAAGGGTTGCCACCTTTCTGAAATGTACTTATGGGCCAAAAAACGACAACGTATGCAAAAGTCACACTCAGTTCTTCGAACGCGGACAATCCAAGTGTTCCAATTAAGCAAGTGCTTGTTCTTCCACAAACGGTCGAAATCCCTGATACGTCATGACGAAAAGGGTTAGTTCAATCCAAAAGGGTCGCTACCTTTTGAAAAAGTACTTACAAGCCCAAAACGGCCACCGCCTGCAAAAGTCACACTTAGTTCTTCAAACACTGACAATCCAAGTGTTCCAAATAAAAACATGCTTGTTCTTCCACAAGTGGCCAAAATCCCTCATACGTCACGGTGAAACAGTGAGTTCAATCCAAAATGGTTGCCACCTTTTCGAAATGTACTAATGGGCCCAAAATGGCCATCGCTTCCAAAAGTCACACTCAGCTCTTCGAACGCTGACAATCCAAGCATTCCAAATAAACAGAAGCTTGTTCTTCCACAAATGGCCAAAATCCCTCTTATGTCACGACGAAACAGTGAGTTCAATCCAAAAGGGTCGCTACCTTTCCGAAAAGTACTTAAGGGCCCAAAACTGCCCCCGCCTGCAAAAGTCACACTTAGTTCTTCGAACGCTGACAATCCAAGAGTTCCAAATAAACACATGCTTGTTCTTCCGCAAATGGCCAAAATCCCTCATATGTCACGATGAAGCAGTAAGTTCAATCCAAAAGGGTCGCTACCTTTCCGAAAAGTACTTATGGGCCCAAAATGGCCACCGTCTGCAAAAGTCGCACTCTGTTCTTCGAACGCTGACAGTCCAAGTGTTCCAAATAAACACGTGCTTGTTCTTCCACAAATGGCAAAAATCCCTCATACGTCACGGCGAAGCAGTGAGTTCTATCCAAAAGGGTCGCTACCTTTCCAAAAAGAACTTATGGGCCCAAAATGGCCACCGCCTGCAAAAGTCGCACTCTGTTCTTCGAACGCCGACAGTCCAAGCGTTCCAAATAAATATGTGCTTGTTCTTCCACAAATGGTCAAAATCCCTGATACATCATGACGAAAAGGTTAGTTTAGTCCAAACGGGTCGCGACCTTTTCAAAAAGTACTTACGGGCCCAAAACGGCCACTGCCTGCAAAAGTCACACTTAGTTCTTCGAACGCTGACAATCCAAGCGTTCCAAATATACACATGCTTGTTCTTCCACAAATGGTTGAAATCCCTCGTACGTCACGACGAAGTAATGAGTTCAATCTAAAATGGTCGCTACCTTTTCAAAAAGTACTTATGGGCCCGAAACGCCCACTGCTTGCAAAAGTCACACTCAGTTCTTCGACGTTGACAATCCAAGCGTTCCAAATAATCACATGCTTGTTCTTCCACAAATGGCCAAAATCCCTCATGTGTCATGACGAAGCAGTGAGTTCAATCCAAAAGGGTCGCTACCTTTCCGAAAAGTACTTATGGGCCCAAAATGGCCACTGCCTGCAAAAGTCGCACTCTGTTCTTTGAACGCCGACAGTCCAAGCGTTCCAAATAAACACGTGCTTGGTCTTCCACAATTGGCCAAAATCCCTCATACATCACGGTGAAGTCGTGAGTTCAATCCAAAAGGGTCGTTACCCTTTCGAAATGTAATTATGTGCCCAAAATGGACGCCGTATACAAAAGTCACACTCAGTTATTTGACCGCCGACGATCCAAGCGTTCCAAATAAGCAAGTGCTTGTTCTTTCACAAACCGTCGAAATCCTTGATACGTTATGATGAAAAGTGTTCTTTCAATCCAAACTGGTCGCTACCTTTCCGAAAAGTACTTATGGGCCCAAAACGACCGTCGCCTACAAAAGTCACACTCAGTTCTTCGAACGCTGACAATCCAAGCGTTCCAAATAAACACGTGCTTGTTCTTCCACAAATGGCCAAAATCCCACATACGTCACGGCGAAGCAGTGAATTCAATCCAAAAGGGTCGATATCTTTCCGAAATGTACTTATGGGCCGAAAATCGACACCGTATGCAAAAGTCACACTCAGTTTTTCGAACTCAGACAATCCAAGCGTTCGAAATAAGCAAGTGCTTGTTCTTCCACAAGTGGCTGAAATCCCTGATACGTCATGACAAAAAGGGTTAATTCAATCCAAAAGGGTCGCTACCTTACCGAAAAGTACTTACGGGCCCAAAATGGCCACCGCCTGCAAAGGTGACACTTAGTTCTTCGAACGCTGACAATTCAAGCGTTCCAAATAAACACATGCTTGTTCTTCCACAAATGGGCAAAATCCCTCATACGTCACTACAAATCAGTGAGTTCAATCGAAAAGGGTCGCTACCTTTTCAAAAAGTACCTGTGGGCCCAAAACGGCCACCACTTGCAAAAAGTCACACTCAGTTCTTCGAACGCCGACAATCCAAGCGTTCCAAATAAACACGTGCTTGTTCTTCCACAAATGGCCAAAATCCCTCATACATCACGGCAAAGCAGTGAGTTCAATCCAAAAGGGTCGATACCTTTTCGAAATGTTCTTATGGGCCGAAAATCGACGCCGTATGTAAAAGTCACACTCAATTTTTCGAACTCGGACAATCCAAGCGTTCAAAACAAGCAAGTGCTTGTTCTTCCACAAATGGCCGAAATCCCTGATACGTCATGATAAAAAGGGTTAGTTAATCCAAAAGGGTCGCTACCTTTCCGAAAAATACTTACGGGCCCAAAACGGCCACCGCCTGCGAAGGTGACACTTAGTTCTTCGAACGCTGACAATTCAAGCGCTCCAAATAAACACATTCTTGTTCTTCCACAAATGGGCAAAATCCCTCGTACATCACGATAAATCAGTGAGTTCAATCCAAAAGGGTCGCTATCTTTTCGAGAAGTACCTGTGGGCCCAAAATGGCCATCACTTGCAAAAATTCACACTCAGTTCTTCGAACGCCGACAATCCAAACGTTCCAAATAAACACGTGCTTGTTCTTCCACAATTGACCAAAATCCCTCATACGTCATGGTGAAGATGTGATTTCAATCCAAAAGGGTCATTACCTTTTCGAAATGTGCTTATGTGCCCAAAATGGACACCGTATGTAAAAGTCACACTCGGTTCTTCGAACGCCGACAATCCAAGCGTTCCAAATAAGCAAGTGCTTTTTCTTTCACAAACGACCGAAATCCGGGATACTTTATGACGAAAAGGGTTATTTCAATCCAAAAGGGTCGCTACATTTTCGAAAAGTTCTTATGGGCCCAAAATGGCCACCGCCTGCAAAAGTCACACTCAGTTCTTCGAACGTGGACAATCCAAGCCTTCCAAATAAACGTGTGCTAATTCTTCCACAAATGGCCAAAATCAATCATTCGTCACGATGAAGCAGTGAGTTCAATCCAAAAGGGTTGCTACCATTTTGAAAAGTACTTATAGGTCCAAAACGAATACCGTATGCAAAAGTCACACTTAGTTCTTCGAACGTCGACAATCCAAGCGTTCCAAATAAGCAATTGCTTGTTCTTCCACAAACGGCCAAAATCCCTGATACGTCATGACGAAAAGGGTTAGTTCATTCCAAATGGGTCGCTACCTTTCCGAAAGTACTTATGGGCCCAAAACGGCCACCGCCTGCAAAAGTCACACTCTGTTCTTCGAACGTCGATAATCCAAGCGTTCCAAATAAACACGTGCTTATTCTTCCACAATTGGCCAAAATCCCTCATACATCACGGTGAAGTAGTGAGCTCAATCCAAAAGGGTTTCTACCGTTTCGAAATGTACTTATGGGCCCAAAACCGACACTCTGTGCAAAAGTCACACTCAGTTCTTCGAAGGCAAACAATCCAAACTTTCCAAACAAGCAAGTGCTTGTTCTACCACAAATGATCCAAATCCATTATACGTCATGATGAGGAGGGTTAGCTCAATGCAAAAGGGTCGCTACCCTTTTTAAAAGTACTTATGGGCCCAAAATGGATGCCGCCTGCAAAAGTCACATTCAGTTCTTCGAACGTCGACAATCCAAGCGTTCCAAATAAACATGTGCTTGTTATTCAACACACGGCCAAAATCACTCATTCGTCACGATGAAGCAGTGAGTTCAATCCAAAAGGGTCGCTACATTTCGAAAAGTACTTATGGGTCCAAAACGGAGATCGTATGCAAAAGTCACACTCAGTTCTTCGAACGCCGACAATCCAAGCGCTCCAAATAAGCAAGTGCTTGTTCTTCAACAAATGGCCAAAATCCCTGATACATCATGAAAAAAAGGGTTAGTTCATTCCAAACGGGTCGCTACCTTTTCGAAAGTACTTATGGGCCCAAAACGGCCACCGCCTGCAAAAGTCACACTCTGTTCTTCGAACGTCGACAATCCAAGCGTTCCAAATAAACACGTGGTTGTTCTTCCACAATTGGCCAAAATCCCTCATACGTCACGGTGAAGCCGTGAGTTCAATCCAAAAGGGTCATTACCTTTTTGAAATGTACTTATGTGCCCAAAACGGACACCGTATGCGAAAGTCACACTCAGTTTTTCGAACGCCGACAATCCAAGCGTTCCAAATAAGCAAGTGCTTGTTATTTCACAAACGGCCGAAATCCTGGATACATTATGATGAAAATGGTTATTTCAGTCCAAAAGGGTCGCTACCTTTCCGAAAAGTACTTATGGGCCTAAAACAGCCATCGCCTGCAAAAGTCACACTATGTTCTTTGAACGCCGACAATACAAGTGTTCCAAATAAACACGTGCTAATTCTTCCACAAATGGCCAAAATCCCTCATACGCCATGGTGAAGCAGTGAGTTCAATCCAAAAGGGTCGCTGCCTTTCCGACATGTACTTATGGGCTCGAAACCGACACCGTGTGCAAAGGTCACACTCAGTTCTTCGAACGCGGACAATCCAAGCGTTCCAAATAAGCAAGTACTTGTTCTACCACAAACGGTCAAAATCCCTTATACGTCATGATGAAGATGGTTAGTTCAAAGCAAAAGGGTCGCTACCATTCCGAAAAGTATTTATGGGCCCAAAATGGACGCCACCTGCAAAAGCCACACTTAGTTATCCGAACGTCGACAATCTAAGCGTTACAAATAAACATGTGCTTGTTCTTCGACACATGGCCAAAATCACTCATTCATCACGACGAAGCATGGAGTTCAATCCAAAAGGGTCGCTACCTTTCAGAAAAGTACTTATGGGTCCAAAATGGAGACCGTATACAAAAGTCACACTCAATTCTTCGAACGTCGACAATCCAAGCGTTCCAAATAAGTAAGTTCTTGTTCTTCCACAAACGATCGAAATCCCGGATGCGCCATGACGAAAAGGGTTAGTTCAATCCAAAGGGGTTGCTACCTTTTCAAAAAGTACTGATGGGGCCAAAACGGCCACCGCCTGCAAAAGTCACACACAGTTCTTCGAACGCCGACAATCCAAGCGTTCCAAATAAACACGTGCTTGTTGTTCACGAAATAATTCTTTCGATTTAAAACTACCGCAAGTGTACGATTCGTAACAAGTAATAAAGTGGATTTTTAAAAGTCCGAATATCGTCCCTCAGAGATTGAGTAGTTCAATTCTATTTAATCTAGCCTTAACCGAATCTAATTGAGTGAAAATGTGATCTAAGTGCAAAAAGCCCCAATTTCAACTAAAAACCCTAATTTCAATTGAAAACCCTAATTTCGAAATTTCTCTAATTAAACGACTTAAACACTCAAGTAAATGAAATTAAGCAAGTTTAAAAGCTAATTTATTAAAATGAATCAAATTAAAGCCACTAGGATCACGAATCCCCAATTGAAGTTATAAAAATCCTAATTTCATAAAATTAATGATTCGATAAAAATTTGCCAATTCAATGTTCTTATTCTATCCAATATACTCTCTTGATATATATTAGACCTATTCTTGCACACCACCAGCCTATATCTCTATGGATGATGCAAACATACAAGAATGCATGTAGTTTTGTGAACAATTTAAGAATTACATAAAGCATAGGGGTATATCTCTATCCCCTATTGGACCTTATGTTAATTTACACCTTATTGAACCTATTCCACTTCTTTCGAATGTAAGAAACAAGTCATCAATACTCACACAATCATTGGCCACTAATTGCGGAAGAAAATTAATCCATGTAAATCAATCAAAATATCCAACGAATCTTTATATCAAGTTCATGAAATATAGAATTAAAATAACAAACAACGGTTCATCAATCACCTAGTAATTAAAACCCTAGCCTAGAAGATTCATAATTACAGAAAACAAAATGAAATTAATGAATAGAAGGAATAACACCCGTATGAAAGTTCTTGAAATCTGAATTCTTGAACAAAACCTTGAAAACCCCTTTGAATCCTTGTGAAATCGGCTTCAAGTTTGTGTTCCTTGTCTCCAAAAGTTGTATTCTTCTTCTCCCTGGACGTTCTGCTCTTTTTCTGATGAATTTTGGCTTTTATATCATGTCCCCACGGAGCCCCGAAAGAGTTTCAATTAAAAATGGGATTTCAGAATTTTTTATCGACCTTAAAGCCATGCGGCCGCACGGTGTTAAACCATGAGGTCGTATGGTTCTATTTTTCAGCTCATTTGGATCCCTGCAATACCCTGTGCGGCCGCAAGAAATTATAACCATGCGGCCGCATGGTTATAAAATTTTTCCTCCGGACAGCTTTCAATATTTTGGTCATAACTTTTTCTCCTGATCTTCGATTGAAGTGATTCAAAGTGGATTGGGAAGAAAACTCAATTCTGTACACTTCTAATAGAAATAGGCTTCCTCAAATTCTGATGTTTACTATGCCAAAAATGAATCTCAAGTAGAAACTCAAAATCACGAGCATAACTTTTTCGTCTGAAATTTGATACTTGATAATACTTCGACCATATTTCACCTCTTGACTCCTTTCCTCATCCAATTGAACTTTAACACTCTTGAATCTTCATTTCATTTCCCGTCTCATCTATGGATTATTTGCAACTTGGTCCTCGATCTATCACTTTGTTCCGTTTTGGTCCTATTTCGACTCTTTTCTTCTGAATTCCATCTTTTCCATAGAAACACCTACATAGCATGAATTTAACAAGATTAAGTCATAATTCGACTATTTTGTCCATGTTTAAGTCATGTTCGTGAGCTAAATAAGTGTGTAAAAACACACTTATCAAATCCCCCAAACTTAAACTATTGTTTGTCCTCAAACAATGTAGTGACTTAATGCTAAACAAACAGGGCTTAATAGCTTGCCGTGTCTCAGGATTGGACTTAGTAATAATAATAAAAAAAATATCAAGAGTGCGAGAATTGAACCAACCTTTACTCATCAAATGCAATACTCAACGTGTGTGTGTGAACTCATGCCAACATATCAAGCTTATGATTAGTTTATCCCAGACCCATAGTGGTCACATTTATCCTTACGTCACTCGAGAGATACACAATCCCCAAATGTATTCTTTTCACACAATTTCTCTGGGGTGTATTCTAAGGTTAGGAGTTTGAACAATTCTAATCCTTACCCTCTCTTAGTTTGGATAGATTTTACCATTACAAGTTCATATATCAACAAGTAGAGACTCTCCTTATTTTTGATTGCTTCAACCTTTAGGATTAAACTAAGCTACTTGCTTCGCATTGAGGTTATAGTTCTATCAACCAAATGTCCAACAAGGGCTTTTATTTTTAAGTTTTTTTTTTTTGTGTGTCATCTTCTCATTTGCTTTCTATATAACCCATGTAACGAGCTTTAGGCGATGACTCCCAAACCAGTTAGCTTTAGGGCATCGGGTTTTAAACCCTTGCAGTCTTATTCACTCGAGTTATAAAGGCTCGACAAGATGACTTTTTATCAACTCTCCTTTTTTCTTGCTTTCTATATAACCCATGTAACGAGCTTTAGGCCCATGACTCCCAAACCAGTTGGCTTTAGGGCATCAGGTTTTAAACCCTTATAGACTTACTTGCTCGAGTCATAAAGGCTTTTTGAGAGAAGTGATACTTTTCCAGTTTTTTACTTTATGCCCCTTCTTTGTTTTTCTAGACATTTGACTTCTAAAACCATCCTCACTTAAAGCTTTCACCTATTTCTCACCTTTCGGGTTTAAACAATCCACACATTATAATTTCATGCACGGAGTCCCCACTTATCTCCATGTTTTCCTACAATGGATCAATCATCTCCAAACTATCTTAAAGTGATATTACGGGTTAATGTTATAGAGGGTTATTCTAGGTTTCTCCTAATTTATTCTAAAATTCCAATCAATAACTTAACACGTGACATGAGTGGCGTGCAAAAGAGTGTCAAGCAGTGCATCAACAAGTATTAGCAAATTAAATCCTGCACTAAATCCACAGTTTCTAGTTTATACATGTCCAATAATCACATCATAGCTGGCAAGGCTACCAAACCCACACAAGCATGCAAATGTTCATAAAGATTCACTCATCAAGCATGCATCATGCAAAAACTTGTCAAAATTATCGATGGAGTGTGAATATGCAGATAATTACATGCCGAATATTTGTTTGAAATTATGCTACCATCCCCCAAACTTATACAATACATTGTCCTCAATGTAAAATGTAAAGTTAAAATGGCAGAATTTTAAACATGGACCAAATTGGCAATAAGAGATTAACAAAACTCCCCTGATCAATGTGGTGGTTGTGGTGTGAAGCTGGGACCTGCAGCATCATCTTCAGGAGGAGGTGGGAAGCGAGATAGGACTTGTCTCAGCAACTCGGACTGCTGTGCTTGCTCGGCCTGAATGGCCTGAAGAGTACTTTCCATATTTCCCAAACGATCCCAAGTCTTGTACACACGCCACTGTATGCCATCCATTCTCCCAGCGTACATGTTCAACCTACCGTTCATAGTCTCCACTTCCCTTCTCGTAGCTGTGGCTGCATTCAAAGCACCTCTTGTGTAGTCTCGGGAGGAGTAGAGGTCTCTCTGCACTTTGTCGACTGTTGTGGTCATTGTCTCGAACCTCTGCTGGAGATTTTGTATGTCTTTGCTAGTTCCAGTGGCTGTGGCAAATATTTGTCGAAGTAGCTGCGAATCCATCTCAACTGGTTGTGGCGGGGCTTGTGGTAAGGGTAAATATTCAGCAGCTTGTCCTTCTTCCTGCGCATTTTGTCTTTGCTGCTCAAGTCTTTCTTGTTCTCTCTTCCTTACCCTAGCTCGTTCCTGAGCTTCAAATGTTGTGAGCTTTATCAATGGACTTGATTTCTCAGGCATCTCCCCTGCCTCAACTGTAACACCGGCAGCAAGACATATCCGCTAATCAGACTAGGGAAAATCATCGAAGACTGCCTATCTCCCCAGGTTCCCAAATTGTGTATTTGGTCAAAAATAAGAGTAGCCAAATCAACTTTGCATCCCCGGACTAAATGATATATTAACCCAGCAGTTTGATCTGTGAAAGTTGTCCGATGCGATGTGGGTTCGATGTTATGGCACATGAAGACCCAAAGGATGGCTATGGAGGGAGTAAGCTCAATTTGATGCCACTTGCAGTGGGTAGGGGCCAAGCATTCTCTCTTCCCAAGAGAACCTCCGCCACTTCATTCCAGTTGAATTGAGCGAGAATCGGGACCACATTGTCCAAATTAAGATTGTAGAAGTCATGAATAACGGCTGGGGAGAACATTATCCACTTACCTCGCACCCATGTCTGGTGTAAATGTTCAGAACCCGGAGTCTCAATTTCACTATTGAAGTTTGCATAAAATTCTCGGACTAAACTTTCATAAACTGGGTGTGGCTTTTCTACAATCTCCTCCCATCCACAAATTTGTATCAGGTTTGGTAACTCAAAACCAGGAAAATCCTCTAACCGGACCTGTCTCTCTGGTATCATGCCCCAATGGCGTATTATGTTCTCATATCGAGCTAACATTTCGACATCATAGAATCTTCACACACCTCCTACTAGCTCTCTGGTGCGGGTTGTGCCGGAGGAGGAACCAACCTTTTCTTTACCTTTTGATGTTCTCTTCGGCAGCATCCTGCACAAATAAAGAACGAAGTGTATCAAGTTCGTGTAATAAGGAAACAATGAGGAATATCGATGTCAAGCACAAATCCCCCAAACTTTCTTCAAAATATGTGCAATATTCAACGCATGGAAGTCAATATAACATCAATATTGCAGTAATGAGAAAAATTCAAAATTATGACTCTAACATGAATTTTTTTGAAAATTCGACCTATGATCAAGTGACCAAATTCAGCCCCGAGCATCATCGAGAAATATTAAAATTTCCCCGAACAAGGTCCGGGCATATGAAAGTACTCATTGTGGTCTAGCATATATCCAAATTTCACTACAATCGGAGGACGTTTGGTTAGAAAAATACATGGACGAAGTTAGTGACGTGAGTTGACATGGCTTAGCAATTTATGAGGTTATGTGCACATATGTGTGAGGTTAACATTTTCCAATGAAATTCCATGAGATTTTTCGTCTAGTATGCCTCACATTAACAATGTAAATCATCACACAAATGAAAAGTTCAAAATTTAGAATCATAGGCCTCATTGACATTTAATCGAACACCTTGTGTGCATTGGAAATTTCCTTCACTTTGCTTTTGATTTGCACTTAGGTCTAGTCCACACTTCACAATGCAATCACAATTTAAAATTCACCCAATTCGAAAATGGCAATACATCAAAGAAAAGCTTAATACTTTGCATAGAAAGTAAATTTCTTACCTTGTAGATGAACTTGGAGAGAATGCTTCAAAATTTGCTTGGTATCAAATGCAATGACAAGTTAAATGCGATTCTAGTGGGAAGATTTGATGTTTAGTGAATGATTTTGATCTTTGGAATTGTGGGGAAAATATACATTTGTGTTTGGGGGGAAAAAAATGAAAAAATTAGGGTTGTTTATTAACCCGTCACTCATTCACCATGCGGTCGCATGGTGTAACTGGGAAAGACCAACCCAGTTTCGGTTGGGGTCCATGCGGCCGCATGGACAAAAAAACCATTTTTTTTAAAGCTTATAATTTTAACTCCCCAACACACCATGAATTTTAAAAAAAATACTCCTACATTGGTTTTCAAATTCAAAATTGACTCGACTCTACATATTCGAAATTTTTTTTTTTTTAAATAAACATCTTAAAAAAAAAATTAACGACTTTGAACCCCGAAACTCTTAACTTCACACTCAAACACCCAAAACATTATCTTTAACCTCGACTCATGCAACTATAAACGTGTAGTGCCTAGACTATTATGCGTGAGTGATCGATGACCTAATAAAACATATGAAATGTAAACAAATTCCAAAATAAATGCAATAAAATAAATTGAAGGATACAGTGGGTTGCCTCCCACCCAGCGCTAATTTATAGTCGATAGCTTGACTTTCCTACATTTTCTTCATGTTGGGTTATTGAGTTGCACTGTGGACTTCTGCTTAGGGAAATTATAGCCCCAATAGTGTTTCAGTCTTTGCCCATTGACGATGAAAGTGCCTTTGGTCTCGTGACTTACTTCAATAGCCCCATATTGCATCACCTTAGTTATGGTATAGGGACCCAACCACTTGTTCTTAGCTTTCCTGGGAAGAGTTTGAGTCTACAATTGTACAATAACACTTTCTGACCAACTTCAAACTCTCGCCTCTGAATGTTTAAATCATGCCATCTTTTGGTGCGCTCCTTGATCAACTTTGAGTTCTCATAAACTTCCATTCTCATCTCATCCAATTCATTAAGTTGCAGTAGTCGTTTTTCACCAGCAGCCTTGAGATCCATATTCAACTGTTTCATAGCCCAATATGCTCGATGCTCCAACTCCAATGGTAGATGACACGGTTTCCCAAAAATCAGGCGGTATGGAGACATTCCTATTGGTGTCTTAAATGCTGTTCTGTAAGCCCACAGTACATCGTCAAGCTTCTTAGACCAATCTTTTCGAGATGAGTTCACTGTAACTTTTAGTATTCTCTTTAACTGTCTGTTTGAAACTTCAACTTGCCCATTAGTTTGTGGATGATATGGAGTTGCTACTTTATGTTTCACCCCATATTTGTTCAACAGCTGCTCTAATTGACGATTTATGAAGTGTTTGCCTCCATCACTTATTATTGCCCTTGGTGTACCATATCTTGTAAATATGTACTTCTTCTAGAACTCTATCACCACTTTCGCATCGTTAGTAGGCAATGCAACAGCTTCCACCCACTTAGAGACATAGTCAACGGGCACCAAGATATATTGATTTGAGTATGACGGGGGAAAAGGTCCCATGAAATCTATTCCCCATACATCAAATATTTCAACTTCCAAGATATAATTTAGTGGCATCTCATTTCTTCTTGAGATATTTATGGTTCGTTGACATTTATCGCATCTCTTCACATACTCAAATGTGTCTCTGAATAAAGTAGGCCAATAGAAACCCGACTGTAGTATCTTTGCAGCAGTCTTTGAAGCTCCAAAATGCCCAGCATATGCAAAAGAGTGACAATGTTCTAGAATCTCAGGTACTTCATCTTCAAGAATACATCTTCTGATTATCTGATCTGCGCCTCTTCTATAGAGAATGGGATCCTCCCAAAAGTAATACTTCAGCTCTGCGAAGAACTTCTTTCTTTGATGGCTAGAATAGTCTGGTGGCGGGATGGATTTAGCAAGGTAGTTAACGATATCAGCATACCATGGGACTATTTCTACTCTAAAAATTTGCTCATCTGGAAAGATTTCATTTATGTCCACTGACATCTCAGGTTCATCCCGTTCCAATCTTGATAAGTGGTCGGCTACCACATTTTCACTGCCCTTCTTATCCTTGATCTCAATATTGAACTCTTGCAACAACAATATCCAACGGATCAATCTCGACTTAGCATCCTTCTTTTTCATAAGATACTTCAGAGCGGCATGATCTGTGTAGACGATAACCTTAGACCCAACAAGATACGATCTGAACTTGTCGAATGCATAAACCACAGCTAGCAATTCCTTCTCGGTCGTAGCATAGTTGATTTGGGCGTCATTCAAAGTTCTACTTGCATAGTATATGACATGAAAGATTTTATTCTTTCTTTGTCCCATTACCGCACCAACTGCATGATCACTCGCATCGCACATTAGTTCAAAGGGCAAATCCCAATCAGGTGACACAATCACAGGCACTATTGTGAGTTTTTCCTTCAGAGTATTGAAAGCTATCAAACATTCCTCATCAAACTTAAACTTTACCTCTTTCATTAGCAAGTTGCACAGAGGCTTGGTGATTTTGGAGAAGTCCTTTATAAACCTCCTGTTAAACCCTACATGACCAAGAAAACTTCAAACTTCTTTTACTGATGTAGGTGGTGGTAGTTTCTCAATAACCTGAATTTTTGCCTTATCCACCTCTATCCCCTTTGCCGATACTCTATGTCCTAAGACTATTCCCTCTTGAACCATGAAATGACATTTCTCCCAGTTCAAAACTAAGTTCGTTTCTCTGCATCTTTGCAAAACCAAATTTAAGTGATCCAAGCACTCATCAAATGAGGTCCCAAAGACCGAGAAGTCATCCATAAAGATTTCAATGAATTTCTCTACCATATCTGAGAAAATTGCCATCATGCACCGCTGAAATGTGGCAGGAGCGTTGCAAAGTCCAAATGGCATTCTTCGGTATGCAAAGGTACCATAGGGGCATCTGAAGGTGGTCTTCTCTTGATCATCTGGTGCCACTGGTATCTGATTATAACCCGAATACCCATCCAGAAAGAAGTAATGGGAATGGCCTGCCAATCTCTCCAACATCTGATCTATAAACGGAAGAGGGAAATGATCTTTCCTTGTAGCGGTATTTAGTTTGCGGTAATCAATACAAACTCTCCACCCTGTTACCGTCCTTGTCGGAATCAACTCATTCTTTTCATTCTGAACCACTGTAATTCCTCCTTTCTTGGGCACAACTTGCACTGGACTAGTCCATTTACTATCTGATATCGGGTAAATTATTCCAGCATCCAGAAGTTTGATCACCTCAGCTCTTACTACTTCCTTCATGTTTGGGTTTAGCCTTCTTTGACTTTCAACTGTTGGTAAAAAATTCTCCTCCATGAGAATTTTATGCATACATAAGGAAGGGCTGATCCCTTTGATATCAGCTATAGTCTACCCAATTGCTTGCTTATTATCTCGAAGCACCCTAAGCAATTTTTCCTCCTCCACTTCACTAACAATGTTTGAAATTATCACTGGAAGTGTATTAGACTCCCCCAAGTATGCATACCTTAAGTGTGGGGGTAGCTGCTTAAGGTCCAACTTTGGTGGCTTCAAAATAGATGGCTGTGATTTCTCTAGCCCTGTCCCAAGCTCCTCAAAGTATCGTTTCCGTGTGTAAGGTGGGTTGGACTCCAAAATTCTTGCACACATTTCTATGTCTTCAGAATCAGAATTCGTGGATTTAGAATATGCGATCCAGGCCTCCAATGCATCTGATGGATTCTGTAGTGTAAATGACTATTCAATCATTTTATCGATCATGTCAACCCTGAAACATCGGTCAGTCTCTATTGGAAATTTCATGGCCTTGAAGACATTGAATGAAACCTGTTCTTCTCCCAATCTCAGTATCAACTGCCCATTCTGAACGTCGATGAAAGCTCTGCCTGTGGCTAAGAATGGTCTGCCCAGTATTAAAGGAACATCTTTATCTTCTTCCATATCCAGAATCAGAAAGTCTGCTGGGAATATGAACTTCTCTACTTTAACCAACACGTCTTCAATTATTCCTCGTGGATGTGTTAATGATCTGTCAGCCAGCTGTAAAGTCACCGTGGTAGCTTTAGCTTCTCCCAATCCTAATTTCCTGAAAATAGACAATGGAATTAAGTTAATACTTGCACCAAGATCACATAAAGCTTTATCAAAATAGAATTCACCAATGGTACAAGGGACAGTGAAACTCCCTGGATCTTTCAATTTTGGTGGGAGCTTTCTCTGAATCCTGGCACTGCACTCCTCTGTTAGCATAACTGTCTCATGATCTCCTAGCTTCCTTTTGTTTGACAGGATGTCTTTCAAGAATTTTGCATAGCTAGGCATCTGAACCAGTGCTTCAGCAAATGGGATGTTGATATGGAGCTTCTTGAAGACCTCGAGAAACTTCTTGTATTGTTGTTCCATCTTTTGTTTCTTCAGCGTCTGAGGGAACAGTATGGGAGGCTCATAGGGGTTTACAGCTACAGTTTCTTTATCCCTTGAGTTTCCTTTATTTGCTCTCGGTGTTGGCTCTTCTGTCTGTTCTTCTTGTTCCAAATTCTCTTCTACTTCAGGAGACACCTCTTCTCTGTTTGTCACGGGATTATTCACTTGTCTCTCAGGCAATTCCACCCCACTTCTCGTTGTTATAGCCTTTGCATGCTCTTTTGGATTGACTTCTGTGTTACTTGGCAGGCTGCCTGGTGCTCTACCTGTTAATGCAACTGCCATCTGTCCCATCTGAGTTTCCAAATTCTTAATGGCTGCATTCTGGTCCTGAAGAGTAGCTTCTGTCTTCTTCATGAATTGGTTGTTTGCCTCCATATATTGGTTGGTCTGTTCCATGAATTTGCCAAATATTTCTTCCAATTGAGGCTTCTTCTCTTGCTGTTGGTATTGCCCTTGTGACTTGTTCTGATTTTGGTTGCTCCAAGAAAAGTTGGGGTGCTTTTTCCAGCTTGGGTTGAAGGTCTCTCCATACACATTATTCTGCTGGTGTTATCCCCATTGAGCAAAATCTGCTTGCTCTTTTCTTTGTGTCAAAATTGGACATTCTGCTGTCACATGCTCAGCTCCACATTCTTCACAATTTGCCTTCTTTGTCTGCGCTGAATTAGCTGACTGGGTAATATTTTCCACCTTGTGAAGTAAGGAGTCAATCTTGGTAGATAACGCTGAATACACATCCACTTCATAAACTCCTAGTGTCTTCTTTGGTACTGCTCGTTCCATGGTCCACATTGCTGAGGTTGTAGCCATTGTCTCATATAACTTCAATGCTTCATCAATTGTTTTTGTGGACAATGACCCATTAGCTGAAGAGTCGACCATGCTCTTGAAAGCTGGAAGTAGCCTTGCATAGAAATATTGGACCTGAAGTTCCTTGCTAATCCCGTGGTGTGGACACTTCCTTAGTAGATTTTTGAATCTGTTCCATGTCTCATCAAAATTTTTAGATTTACCTTGCCTGAAGATAGATATGTCGTGCTTTAGCTTTGCAATCTTGGCCGATGGAAAGAACTTAGTACAGAACTTCTGAGCTAGGTCATTCCAAGTAGTAATGCTGGCTATCGGCTGAGAATCGAGCCATTCAATCGCTTTGTCCCGCAAAGTATGTGGAAACAGTCTTAATCTTATGGCGTCGTCAGAGATTCCTTGATATCTGAAGTGTTGGCACATCTCTAAGAAGCGCGAGACATGCGTGTGCGGGTTCTCTTCAACTCTTCCATAAAACTGATGTCCGTTCTAGAACAGTTGTATCACATTTGTCTTCAACTGGAAATTTGGCTGCCCGAATGGTGGATACACAATGCTGGATTGGCTTTGAATGATTTGAGGAGTCATGAACTCTCCAACGAGCATGTTTCCTTCGTCTTCTTCCCCTCTTCCATTGGCTTGTACAACAGGATTGTGTTGTACGTTCTCCATCTGATTTCTCACTGCTCTATTTTCTCTTTGCCTTCTTCTAGAGCTTCGTTCGATCTCTGGGTCGGCTGGGAGTAGATCTCCTTCAGCAGGTCTTGGCATGCACTTCTGCAATAGGATTCAATTTAAAGGCTTAATTAACTAAAATATACACTTATGTAATAAAATTAAATAACAGTAAAATAAAATGAACTAAAATAGATTAAAAATAAAAATAAAAATAAAAATTCGAATTAGTGCTAAATTGAATAAAATTAATGAATACTCAATCCCCAGCAACGGCGCCAAAAACTTGTTCACGAAATAATTCTTTCGATTTAAAACTACTGCAAGTGTACGGTTCGTAACAAGTAATAAAGTGGATTTTTAAAAGTCCGAATATCGTCCCTCAGAGATTGAGTAGTTCAATTCTATTTAATCTAGCCTTAACCGAATCTAATTGAGTGAAAATGTGATCTAAGTGCAAAAAGCCCCAATTTCAACTAAAAACCCTAATTTCAAAACCTTAATTTCAATTGAAAACCCTAATTTCTCAATTAGAAACCCTAATTTTGAAATTTCTCTAATTAAACGACTTAAACACTCAAGTAAATGAAATTAAGCAAGTTTAAAAGCTAATTTATTAAAATGAATCAAATTAAAGTCACTAGGATCACGAATCCCCAATTGAAGTTATAAAAACCCTAATTTCATAAAATTAATGACTCGATGAAAATTTGCCAATTCAATGTTCCTATTCTATCCAATATACTCTCTCGATATATACTAGACCTATTCTTGCACACCACCAGCCTATATCTCTATGGATGATGCAAACATACAAGAATGCATGTAGTTTTGTGAACAATTTAAGAATTACATAAAGCATAGGGGTATATCTCTATCCCCTATCGGACCTTATGTTAATTTACACCTTATCGAACCTATTCCACTTCTCTCAAATGTAAGAAACAAGTCATCAATACTCACACAATCATTGGCCACTAATTGCGAAAGAAAATTAATGCATGTAAATCAATCAAAATATCCAACGAATCTTTATATCAAGTTCATGAAATATAGAATTAAAATAACAAAAAACGGTTCATCGATCACCTAGTAATTAAAACCCTAGCCTAGAAGATTCATAATTATAGAAAACAAAACGAAATTAATGACTAGAAGGAATAACACCCGTATGAAAGTTCTTGAAATCTGAATTCTTGAACAAAACCTTGAAAACCCCTTTGAATCCTTGTAAAATCGGCTTCAAGTTTGTGTTCCTTGTCTCCAAAAGTTTTATTCTTCTTCTCCCTGGACGTTCTGCCCTTTTTCTGATGAATTTTGGCCTTTATATCATGTCCCCTCGGTCTATCGCTTTGTTCCGTTTTGGTCCTTTTTCGACTCTTTTCTTCTGAATTCCATCTTTTCCATAGAAACACCTACATAGCATGAATTTAACAAGATTAAGTCATAATTCGACTATTTTGTCCATGTTTAAGTCATGTTCGTGAGCTAAATAAGTGTGTAAAAACACACTTATCACTTGTTCTTCCACAATTGGCCAAAATCCATCATACATCACGATGAAGTCGTGAGTTCAATCCAAAGGGGTCGTTACCTTTTCGGAATGTACTTATGCACCCAAAATGGATACTGTATGCAAAAGTCATACTCAGTTCTTCGAATGTCGACAATCTAAGCGTTCCAAATAAGCCAGTGCTTTTTTCTTTCACAAACGGCCGAAATCCCTGATACGTTATGACGAAAAGGGTTATTTCAATCCAAAAGGGTCGCAACCTTTCCGAAAAGTACTTATGGGCACAAAATGGACACCGTATGCAAAAGCCACACTCAATTCTTTAAACGCGAACAATACAAGCGTTCCAAATAAGCAAGTGCTTGTTCTTCCACAAATGGCCGAAATCCCTGATACGTCATGGCGAAAAATGTTATTTCAATCCAAAAGGGTCGCTACCTTTACGAAAAGTACTTACGGACCCAAAACGGCCACTGCCTGTAAAAGTCACACTTAGTTCTTTGAACGCTGACAATCCAAGCGTTCCAAATAAACACATGCTTGTTCTTCCACAAATGGCTAAAATCCCTCATACATCATGGTGAAGAAGTGAGTTCAATCCAAAAGGGTCGCTACCTTTCCGAAAAGTACTTATGGGCCCAAAACGGCCACCGCCTGCAAAAGTTACACTTAGTTCTTTGAACGCCAACAATCCAAGAGTTCCAAATAAACACGTGCTTGTTCTTCCACAATTGGCCAAAATCTCTCATATGTCACTGTGAAGCCGTGAGTTCAATCCAAAATGGTCATTACCTTTTTGAAATGTACTTATGTGCCCAGAACGGACACCGTATCCAAAAGTCACACTCAGCTCTTCGAACACCGACAATCCAAGCGTTCCAAAAAAGCAAGTGCTTGTTCTTTCACAAATGGCCAAAATCTGTGATAAGTTATGACGAAAAGGGTTATTTCAATCCAAAAGGGTCGCTACATTTCCGAAAAGCACTCCTTTGGCCCAAAATGGCCACCGCCTACAAAAGTCACACTCAGTTCTTCGAACACTGACAATCCAAGCATTCCAAATAAACACATGCTTGTTCTTCCACAAATGGCCAAAATCCCTCATACGTCACGGCGAAGCAGTGAGTTCAATCCAAAAGGGTCGCTACCTTTCCAAAAAGTACTTATGGGCCCAAAACGGCCACCGCCTGCAAAAGTCACACCCTGTTCTTCAAACGTCGACAACCCAAGCTTTCCAAATAAACACATGTTGGTTCTTCCACAATTGGCCAAAATCCCTCATACATCACGGTGAAGTCGTGAGTTCAATCCAAAAGGGTCGTTACCTTTTCGGAATGTACTTATGTGCCCAAAACGGACAACGTATACAAAAGTCACACTCAGTTCTTCGAACGTCGACAATCTAAGCGTTCCAAATAAGCAAGTGCTTTTTCTTTTACAAATGACCGAAATCCTTGATACATTATGACGAAAAGGGTTATTTCAATCCAAAAGGGTCGCTACCTTTTCAAAAAGTACATATGGGCCCAAAACGGTGACCACCTGCAAAAGTCACACTCAGTTCTTCGAACGCCGACAATCCAAGCGTTCCAAATAAACACGTGCTTATTTGTCCACAATTGGCCAAAATCCCTCATACATCACGGTGAAGCGATGAGTTCAATCCAAAAGGGTCATTACCTTTTCGAAATGTACTTATGTGTCCAAAACGGACAACGTATCCAAAAGTCACACTCAGTTCTTCGAACGCCGGCAATCCAAGCGTTCCAAATAAACAAGTGCTTGTTCTTTCACAAACAGCTGAAATCCCTAATAAGTTATGACGAAAGGGGTTATTTCAATCAAAAAGGGTCGCTACCTTTTCGAAAAGTACTTATGGGCCCAAAATGGCCACCGCCTGCAAAAGTCACACTCAGTCCTTCGTACGTCGAAAATCCAAGCGTTCCAAATAAACACATGCTAATTCTTCTACAAATGGCCAAAATCCCTCATATGTCACGGTGCAGTGAGTTAAATCCAAAAGGGTCGCTACCTTTTCGAAAAGTAGTTATGGGCCCAAAACGACCATCGCCTGCAAAAGTCACACTCAGTTCTTCGAGCGTCGACATTCCAAGCGTTCCGAATAAACACGTGCTTGTTCTTCCACAATTGACCAAAATCCCTCATACGTCATGGTAAAGCCGTGAGTTCAATCCAAAAGGGTCATTACCTTTTTGAAATGTACTTATGTGCCAAGAACGGACACCGTATCCAAAAGTCACACTCAGCTCTTCGAACGCCGACAATCCAAGCGTTCCAAATAAGCAAGTTCTTGTTCTTTCACAAACGGTCTAAATTCAAGATAAGTTATGATGAAAAGGGATATTTCAATCCAAAAGGGTCGCTACATTTTCGAAAAGCACTCCTTTGGCCCAAAATGGCCACCGCTTGCAAAAGTCACACTCAGTTCTTCGAACACTAACAATCCAAGCATTCCAAATAAACACGTGCCTGTTCTTCAACAAATGGCCAAAATCCTTCGTACATCACGGCAAAGCAGTGAGTTCAATCCAAAAGGGTCGCTACCTTTTTGAAAAGTACTTATGGGCCCAAAACCGACACCGTATACAAAAGTCACACTCAGTTCTTCGAACGCAGACGATCTAAGCGTTCCAAATAAGCAAGTGCATGCTCCTCCCCAAATGGCCGAAATCCCTGATACGTCATGACGAAAAGGGTTAGTTCAATCCAAAGGGGTTGCTACCTTTCCGAAAAGTACTTTCGGGCCCAAAATGGCCACCACCCGTAAAAGTCAGACTTAGTGCCCCGAACGTCGACAATCCAAGCATTCCAAATAAACACTTTCTTGTTCTTCCACAAATGGCCAAAATCCCTCATACGTCACGGCGAAACAGTGAGCTCAATCCAAAAGGGTTTCAACCTTTTCGAAATGTATTTATGGGCCCAAAACTGACGCTGTGTGCAAAAGTCACACTCAGTTCTTTGAACGCGGACAATCCAAACGTTCCAAATAAGCAAGTGCTTGTTCAACCACAAATGATCGAAATCCCATATATGTCATGATGAGGAGGGTTACTTCAATGGAAAAGGGTTTCTACCCTTTCGAAAAGTACTTACGGGCCCAAAATGGACGCCGCCTGCAAAAGCCACACTCAGTTCTTCGAACGTCGACAATCCAAGCATTCCAAATAAACACGTGCTTGTTCTTTGACACACGACCAAAATCACTCAATCGTCATGGTGAAGCAGTAAGTTCAATACAAAAGGATTGCTACCATTCCGGAAAGTACTTATGGGTCCAAAATGGAGACCGTTTGCAAAAGTCACACTCAGTTCTTAGAACGACGACAATCCAAGCGTTCCAAATAAGCAAGTGCTTGTTCTTCCACAAACGGCCAAAATCCCTGATACGTCATGACGAAAAGGTTTAGTTCAATCCAAAGGGTCGCTACCTTTCCGAAAAGTACTTATGGGCCCAAAACGGGTACCGCCTGCAAAATTCACACTCTGTTCTTCGAACGTCGACAATCCAAGCGTTCCAAATAAACATATGCTTGTTCTTCCACAATTGGCCAAAATCCCTCATACGTCACGGTGCAGCAGTGAGCTCAATCCAAAAGGGTTTCTACCTTTTCGAAATGTACTTATGGGCCTAAAATCGACACTGTGTGCAAAAGTCACACTCAGTTCTACGAACGCGGAGAATCCAAACGTTCCAAATAAGCAAGTGCTTGTTCTACCACAAATGATCGAAATCCATTATACGTCATGATAAGGAGGGTTAGTTCAATGCAAAAGGGTCGCTACCCTTTTTAAAAGTACTTATGGGCCCAAAATGGACGCCGCCTGCAAAAGTCACACTCAGTTCTTCGAACGTCGACAATCCAAGCATTCCAAATAAACACGTGCCTGTTCTTCGACACATGGCCAAAATCGCTCATTCGTCACGATGAAGCAGTGAGTTCAATCCAAAAGGGTCGCTACCATTCCGAAAAGTACTTATAGGTCCAAAACGGAGACTGTATGCAAAAGTCACACTCAGTTCTTCGAACGTCGACAATCCAAGCGTTCCAAATAAGCAAGGGCTTGTTGTTCCACAAACGGCCAAAATCCCTGATACGTCATGATGAAAAGGGTTAGTTCATTCCAAACGGGTCGCTACCTTTTGAAAAGTACTTATGGGCCCAAAATGGCCACCACCTGCAAAAGTCACACTCTGTTCTTCGAACGTCGACAATCCAAGCATTCCAAATAAACACATGCTTGTTCTTCCACAATTGGCCAAAATCCCTCATACGTCACGGTGAAGCCGTGAGTTCACTCCAAAAGGGTCATTACCTTTTTGAAATGTACTTATGTGCCCAAAATGGACACTGTACGCAAAAGTCACACTCAGTTCTTCGAACGCCGACAATCCAAGCATTCCAAATAAGCAAGTGCTTGTTATTTCGTAAATGGTCGAAATCCTGGATACATTATGATGAAAAGGGTTATTTCAATCCAAAAGGGTCGCTACCTTTTCGAAAAGTACTTATGGGCCCAAAACGGCCATTGCCTGCAAAAGTCACACTTTGTTCTTTTAACGCCGACAATACAAGTGTTCCAAATAAACACGTGCTAATTCTTCCACATATGGCCAAAATCCTTCATACGTCATGGTGAAGTAGTGAGTTCAATCCAAAAGGGTCGCTACCATTCCGACATGTACTTATGGGCTCGAAACCGACACCGTATGCAAAGGTCACACTCAGTTCTTCGAACGCGGACATTCCAAGCGTTCCAAATAAGCAAGTACTTGTTCTACCACAAAGGGTCGAAATCCTTATACGTTATGATGAAGATGGTTAGTTCAAAGCAAAAGGGTCGCTACCATTCCGAAAAGTACTTATGGGCCTAAAATGGACGTCGCCTGCAAAAGCCACACTCAGTTCTCCGAACGTCGACAATCTAAGCGTTACAAATAAACATGTGCTTGTTCTTCAACACATGGCCAAAATCACTCATTCATCACGGCGAAGCAGTGAGTTCAATCCAAAAGGGTCACTACCTTTTCGAAAAGTACTTATGGGACCAAAATGGAGACCGTATACAAAAGTCACACTCAGTTCTTTGAACGTCGGCAATCCAAGAGTTCCAAATAAACACATGCTTGTTCTTCCACAATTGGCCAAAATCTCTCATATGTCACGGTGAAGCCGTGAGTTCAATCCAAAATGGTCATTACCTTTTTGAAATGTACTTATGTGTCAAGAACGGACACCGTATCCAAAAGTCACACTCAGCTCTTCGAACGCCGACAATCCAAGCGTTCCAAATAAGCAAGTTCTTGTTCTTTCACAAACGGTCTAAATTCAAGATAAGTTATGATGAAAAGGGATATTTCAATCCAAAAGGGTCGCTACATTTTCGAAAAGCACTCCTTTGGCCCAAAATGGCCACCGCTTGCAAAAGTCACACTCAGTTCTTCGAACACTAACAATCCAAGCATTCCAAATAAACACGTGCCTGTTCTTCAACAAATGGCCAAAATCCTTCGTACATCACGGCGAAGTAGTGAGTTCAATCCAAAAGGGTCGCTACCTTTTTGAAAAGTACTTATGGGCCCAAAACGGCCACCACCTGCAAAAGTCATACCGTGTTCTTCAAACGTCGACAATCCAAGCGTTTCAAATAAACGCGTGCTTGTTCTTCCACAATTGGCCAAAATCCCTCATACATCACGATGAAGTCGTGAGTTCAATCCAAAAGCGTCGTTACCTTTCCAGAATGTACTTATGTGCCCAAAACGGACACCGTATGCAAAATCACACTCAATTCTTCGAACGTCGACAATCTAAGCGTTCCAAATAAGCAAGTGCTTTTTCTTTCACAAATGGCTGAAATCCTTGATATGTTATGACGAAAAGGGTAATTTCAATCCAAAAGGGTCGCTACCTTTCCGAAAAGTACTTATGGGCCCAAAACGGCGACCGCCTGCAAAAGTCACACTCAGTTCTTCGAACGCCGACAATCCAAGCGTTCCAAATAAACACGTGCTTGTTCTTCCACAATTGGCCAAAATCCCTTATACGTCACGGTGAAGCCGTGAGTTCAATCCAAAAAGGTTATTACCTTTTTGAAATGTACTTGTGTGCCCAAAACGACATAGTATGGAAAAGTCACACTCAATTCTTCGAACGTCGACAATCCAAGCGTTCCAAATAATCAAGTGCTTGTTCTTTCACGAACGGCCGATATCCTAGACACGTCCTGACAAAAAGGGTTATTTCAATCCAAAAGGGTCGCTACCTTTCCGAAATGTATTTATGGGCCCAAAACGATCACCGCCTGCAAAAGTCACACTCAGTCCTTCGTACGCCGACAATCCAAGCGTTCCAAATAAACACGTGATAATTCTTCTACAAATGGCCAAAATCCCTCATACGTCACGGTGAAGCAGTGAGTTAAATCCAAAAAGGGTCGCTACCTTTCCGAAAAGTACTTGTGGGCCCAAAACGGCCATCGCCTGCAAAAGTCACACTCAGTTCTTCGAACGTCGACAATCCAAGCGTTCCGAATAAACATGTGCTTGTTCTTCCACAAATGGCCAAAATCCTTCATACGTCAGGACGAAGCGATGAGTTCAATCCAAAAGGGTCGCTACCTTTTCGAAATGTACTTATGGGCCCGAAACAGATACCGTACGCAAAAGCCACAATCAGTTCTTCGAACGCCGACAATCCAAGCGTTCCAAATAAGTAAGTGCTTGTTATTTCGTAAATGGCCGAAATCCTGGATACATTATGACGAAAAGGGTTATTTCAATCCAAAAGGGTCGCTACCTTTCCGAAAAGTACTTATGGGCCCAAAACGGCCATTGCCTGCAAAAGTCACAATTTGTTCTTTGAACGCCGACAATACAAGTGTTCCAAATAAACACGTGCTAATTCTTCCACATATGGCCAAAATCCCTCATACGTCATGGTGAAGTAGTGAGTTCAATTCAAAAGGGTCGCTACCATTTCGACATGTACTTATGGGCTCGAAACCGACACCGTATGCAAAGGTCACACTCAGTTCTTCGAACGCGGACAATCCAAGCGTTCCAAATAAGCAAGTACTTGTTCTACTACAATGGGTCGAAATCCTTATACGTTATGATGAAGATGGTTAGTTCAAAGCAAAAGGGTCGCTACCATTCCGAAAAGTACTTATGGGCCTAAAATGGACGTCGCCTGCAAAAGCCACACTCAGTTCTCCGAACGTCGACAATCTAAGCGTTACAAATAAACATGTGCTTGTTCTTCAACACATGGCCAAAATCACTCATTCATCATGGCGAAGTAGTGAGTTCAATCCAAAAGGGTCGCTACCTTTTCGAAAAGTACTTATGGGTCCAAAATGGAGACCGTATACAAAAGTCACACTCAGTTCTTTGAACGTCGACAATCCAAGCGTTCCAAATAAGTAAGTACTTGTTCTTCGACAAACGGTCGAAATCCCTGATACGCCATGATGAAAAGGGTTAGTTCAATCCAAAGGGATTGCTACCTTTCCAAAAAGTACTTATGGGCCTAAAATGGCCACCGCCTGCAAAAGTCACACTTAGTTCTTCGAACTCCGACAATCCAAGCATTCCAAATAAACACGTGCTTGTTCTTCCACAATTGGCCAAAATCCCTCATACATCACGGTGAAGTCATGAGTTCAATCCAAATGGGTCGTTACCTTTTCGGAATGTACTTTTGCACCCAAAATGGATACCGTATGCAAAAGTCACACTCAGTTCTTCGAATGCCGACAATCTAAGCGTTCCAAATAAGGAAGTGCTTTTTTCTTTCACAAATGGCCAAAATCCCTGATACGTTATGAAGAAAAGGGTTATTTTAATCCAAAAGGGTCGTAACCTTTTCGAAATGTACTTATGGGCCCAAAACGGACACCGTATGCAAAAGCCACACTCAGTTCTTCGACCGTGGACAATATAAGCGTTCCAAATAAGCAAGTGCTTGTTCTTCCACAAATGGCCAAAATCCCTGATACGTCATGGCGAAAAAGGTTATTTCAATACAAAAGGTTCGCTACCTTTTCGAAAAATACTTACGGGCCCAAAACGGCCACCGCCTGTACAAATCGCACTTAGTTCTTTGAACACTGACAATCCAAGCGTTCCAAATAAACACATGCTTGTTCTTCCCCAAATGGCAAAAATCCCTCATACGTCATGGTGAAGAAGTGAGTTCAATCCAAAAGGGTCGCTACCTTTTTGAAAAGTACTTATGGGCCCAAAATGGCCACCGCCTGTAAAAGTTACACTCAGTTCTTTGAACGTCGACAATCCAAGAGTTCCAAATAAACACATGCTTGTTCTTCCACAATTGGCCAAAATCTCTCATATGTCACGGTGAAGCCGTGAGTTCAATCCAAAATGGTCATTACCTTTTTGAAATGTACTTATGTGCCCAGAACGGACACCGTATCCAAAAGTCACACTCAGCTCTTCGAACGCCGACAATCCAAGCGTTCCAAATAAGCAAGTGCTTGTTCTTTCGCAAACGGTCTAAATTCATGATAAGTTATGACAAAAAGGGTTATTTCAATCAAAAAGAGTCTCTACATTTTCGAAAAGCACTCCTTTGGCCCAAAACGGCCACCGCCTGCAAAAGTCACACTCAGTTCTTCGAACACTAACAATCCAAGCATTCCAAATAAACACGTGCCTGTTCTTCAACAAATGGCCAAAATCCCTCGTACGTCATGGCGAAGCAGTGAGTTCAATCCAAAAGGGTCGCTACCTTTTTGAAAAGTACTTATGGGCCCAAAATGGCCACCACCTGCAAAAGTCACACCCTGTTCTTCGAACGTCGACAATCCAAGCGTTTCAAATAAACACGTGCTTGTTTTTCCACAATTGGCCAAAATCCCTCATACATCACGGTAAAGTTGTGAGTTCAATCCAAAAGCGTCGTTACCTTTCCAGAATGTACTTATGTGCCCAAAACGGACACCGTATGCAAAATCACACTCAATTCTTCGAACGTCGACAATCTAAGCGTTCCAAATAAGCAAGTGCTTTTTCTTTCACAAATGGCTGAAATCCTTGATATGTTATGACGAAAAGGGTAATTTCAATCCAAAAGGGTCGCTACCTTTCCGAAAAGTACTTATGGGCCCAAAACGGCGACCGCCTGCAAAAGTCACACTCAGTTCTTCTAACGTCGACAATCCAAGCGTTCAAAATAAACACGTGCTTGTTCTTCCACTATTGGCCAAAATCCCTTATACGTCACGGTGAAGCCGTGAGTTGAATCCAAAAGGGTATGTTATGACGAAAAGGGTAATTTCAATCCAAAAGGGTCGCTACCTTTCCGAAAAGTACTTATGGGCCCAAAACGGCGACCGCCTGCAAAAGTCACACTCAGTTCTTCTAACGCCGACAATCCAAGCGTTCAAAATAAACACGTGCTTGTTCTTCCACTATTGGCCAAAATCCCTTATACGTCACGGTGAAGCCGTGAGTTCAATCCAAAAGGGTTATTACCTTTTTGAAATGTACTTATGTGCCCAAAACGGACACCGTATGCAAAAGCCACACTCAGTTCTTCTAACGCCGACAATCCAAGCGTTCAAAATAAACACGTGCTTGTTCTTCCACTATTGGCCAAAATCCCTTATACGTCACGGTGAAGCCGTGAGTTCAATCCAAAAGGGTTATTACCTTTTTGAAATGTACTTATGTGCCCAAAACGGACACAATATGGAAAAGTCACACTCAATTCTTCGAACGTCGACAATCCAAGTGTTCCAAATAATCAAGTGCTTGTTCTTTCACGAACGGCCGATATCCTAGACACGTCCTGACAAAAAGGGTTATTTTAATCCAAAAGGGTCGCTACCTTTCCGAAAAGTACTTATGGGCCCAAAACGATCACCGCCTACAAAAGTCACACTCAGTCCTTCGTACGTCGACAATCCAAGCGTTCCAAATAAACACGTGGTAATTCTTCTACAAATGGCCAAAATCCCTCATACGTCACGGTGAAGCAGTGAGTTAAATCCAAAAAGGGTCGCTACCTTTTCGAAAAGTACTTATGGGCCCAAAACGACCATCGCCTGCAAAAGTCACACTCAGTTCTTCGAACGTCGACAATCCAAGCGTTCCGAATAAACATGTGCTTGTTCTTCCACAAATGGCCAAATTCCTTCATACATCAGGACGAAGCGATGAGTTCAATCCAAAAGGGTCGCTACCTTTTCGAAATGTACTTATGGGCCCGAAACAGATACCGTACGCAAAAGCCACAATCAGTTCTTCGAACGCCGACAATCCAAGCGTTCCAAATAAGCAAGTGCTTGTTATTTTGTAAATGGCCGAAATCCTGGATACATTATGACGAAAAGGGTTATTTCAATTCAAAAGGGTCGCTACCTTTCCGAAAAGTACTTATGGGCCCAAAACGGCCATTGCCTGCAAAAGTCACAATTTGTTCTTTGAACGCCGACAATACAAGTGTTCCAAATAAACACGTGCTAATTCTTCCACATACGGCCAAAATCCCTCATACGTCATGGTGAAGTAGTGAGTTCAATTCAAAAGGGTCGCTACCATTCCGACATGTACTTATGGGCTCGAAACCGACACCGTATGCAAAGGTCACACTCAATTCTTCGAACGCGGACAATCCAAGCGTTCCAAATAAGCAAGTACATGTTCTACCACAATGGGTCGAAATCCTTATACGTTATGATGAAGATGGTTAGTTCAAAGCAAAAGGGTCGCTACCATTCCGAAAAGTACTTATGGGCCTAAAATGGACGTCGCCTGCAAAAGCCACACTCAGTTCTCCGAACGTCGACAATCTAAGCGTTACAAATAAACATGTGCTTGTTCTTCAACACATGGCCAAAATCACTCATTCATCATGGCGAAGCAGTAAGTTCAATCCAAAAGGGTCGCTACCTTTTCGAAAAGTACTTATGGGTCCAAAATGGAGACCGTATACAAAAGTCACACTCAGTTCTTTGAACGTCGACAATCCAAGCATTCCAAATAAGTAAGTACTTGTTCTTCCACAAACGGTCGAAATCCCTGATACGCCATGATGAAAAGGGTTAGTTCAATCCAAAGGGATTGCTACCTTTCCAAAAAGTACTTATGGGCCCGAAATGGCCACCGCCTGCAAAAGTCACACTTAGTTCTTCGAACGCCGACAATCCAAGCGTTCCAAATAAACACGTGCTTGTTCTTCCACAATTGGCCAAAATCCCTCATACATCACGGTGAAGTCATGAGTTCAATCCAAATGGGTCGTTACCTTTTCGGAATGTACTTTTGCACCCAAAATGGATACCGTATGCAAAAGTCACACTCAGTTCTTCGAATGTCGACAATCTAAGCGTTCCAAATAAGGAAGTGCTTTTTTCTTTCACAAACGGCCAAAATCACTGATACGTTATGAAGAAAAGGGTTATTTCAATCCTAAAGGGTCGTAACCTTTCCGAAAAGTACTTATGGGCCCAAAACGGACACCGTATGCAAAAGCCACACTCAGTTCTTCGAACGTGGACAATACAAGCGTTCCAAATAAGCAAGTGCTTGTTCTTCCACAAATGGCCAAAATCCCTGATACGTCATGGCAAAAAAGGTTATTTCAATACAAAAGGTTCGCTACCTTTTCAAAAAATACTTACGGGCCCAAAACGGCCACCGCCTGTAAAAATCGCACTTAGTTCTTTGAACACTGACAATCCAAGCGTTCAAAATAAACACATGCTTGTTCTTCCCCAAATGGAAAAAATCCCTCATACATCATGGCGAAGAAGTGAGTTCAGTCCAAAAGGGTCGCTACCTTTTTGAAAAGTACTTATGGGCCCAAAATGGCCACCGCCCGCAAAAGTTACAATCAGTTCTTTGAACGTCGACAATCCAAGAGTTCCAAATAAACACATGCTTGTTCTTCCACAATTGGCCAAAATCTCTCATATGTCACGGTGAAGCCATGAGTTCAATCTAAAATGGTCATTACCTTTTCGAAATGTACTTAAGTGCCCAAAATGGACACCGTATGCAAAAGTCACACTCAGTTCTTCGAACGCCGACAATCCAAGCGTTCAAAGTAAGCAAGTGCTTGTTCTTTCACAAACGGCCAAAATCCCTGATACGTCATGATGAAAAGGGTTAGTTCAATGCAAAAGGGATGCTGCCTTTCCAAAAAGTACTTATGGGACCAAAACGATGACCGCCTGCAAAAGTTACACTCAGTTCTTCCAATGCCGACAATCCAAGCGTTCCAAATAAACACGAGCTTGTTCTTCCACAATTGGCCAAAATCCCTCATACGTCACGGTGAAGCCATGAGTTCAATCCAAAATGGTCATTACCTTTTCGAAATGTACTTAAGTGCCCAAAATGAACACCGTATGCAAAAGTCACACTCAGTTCTTCGAACGCCAACAATCCAAGCGTTCAAAGTAAGCAAGTGCTTGTTCTTTCACAAACTACTGAAATCCATGATAAGTTATAATGAAAAGGGTTATTTCAATCCAAAAGGGTCGCTACCTTTTCGAAAAGTACTTATGGGCCCAAAACGGCCACCGCCTGCAAAAGTCACACTCAGTTCTTCGAATGCTGACAATCCAAGCGTTCCAAATAAACACGTGCTAATTCTTCCACAAATGTCCAAAATCCCTCATACATCAGGACGATGCAGTGAGTTCAATCCAAAAGGGTCGCTACCATTTTGAAAAGTACTCATGGGCGTAAAACGGAGACCGTATGCGAATGTCATACTCAGTTTTTCGAACGCTGACAGTCCAATCGTTCCAAATAAGCGAGTGCTTGTTCATCCACAAACGACCAAAATCCCTGATTCATCATGACGAAAAGGGTTAGTTCAATCCAAACAGGTTGCTACCTTTCCGAAAAGTAGTTATGGGCCCAAAATGGTAACCGCTTGCAAAAGTCACAAACAATTCTTCGAACGCTGACAATCCAAGCGTTCCAAATAAACACATGCTTGTTCTTCCACAAATGGCCAAAATTCATCATACGTTACGGTGAAGCCGTGAGTTCAATCCAAAATGGTCAATACCTTTTCGAAATGTACTTATATGCCCAAAACGGACACCGTATCCAAAAGTCACACTCAGTTCTTCGAACGCCAACAATCCAAGCGTTCCAAATAAGCAAGTGCTTGTTCTTTCACAAATGGCCGAAATCCCTGATAAGTTATGACGAAAAGGGTTATTTCAATCCAAAAGGGTCGCTACCTTTCTGAAAAGTACTTATGGGCCCAAAACGGCCATCGCCTGCAAAAGTCACACTCAGTTCTTCGAACGCCGACAATCCAAGCGTTCCAAATAAACACGTGCTTGTTTGTCCACAATTGGCCAAAATCCCTCATACGTCACGGTGAAGCGGTGAGTTCAATCCAAAATGGTCATTACCTTTTCGAAATGTACTTATGTGTCCAAAACGGACAACGTATCCAAAAGTCACACTCAGTTCTTCAAACACCGGCAATCCAAGCGTTCCGAATAAGCAAGTGCTTGTTCATTCACAAACGGCTGAAATTCCTGATAAGTTATGACGAAAGGGGTTATTTCAATCAAAAAGGGTCGCTACCTTTTCGAAAAGTACTTATGGGCCCAAAACGGCCACCGCCTGCAAAAGTCACACTCAGTCCTTTGAACGTCGACAATCAAAGCGTTCCAAATAAACACTTGCTTGTTCTTCCACAAATGGCCAAAATCCCTCATATATCACGGTGAAGTAGTGAGTTCAATCTAAAAGGGTCGCTACCTTTTCGAAAAGTACTTATAGCCCAAAACGGCCACCGGCTGCAAAAGTCACACTCAATTCTTCGAACGCCGACAATCCAAGCGTTCCAAATAATCAAGTGCTTGTTCCTTCACAAATGACCGATATCCTTGACACATCCTAACGAAAAGGGTTATTTCAATCCAAAAGGGTCACTACCTTTCCGAAAAGTACTTACGGGCCCAAAACGGCCACCGCCTGCGAAAGTCACACTCAGTCCTTCGTACGCCGACAATCCAAGCGTTCCAAATAAACACATGCTAATTCTTTCACAAATGGCTAAAATCCCTCATACGTCACGGTGAAGCAGTGATTTAAATCCAAAGGGGTTGTTACCTTTCCAAAAATTACTTATGGGCCCGAAACGGCCAGCGCCTGCAAAAGTCACACTCAGTTCTTCGAACGTCGACAATCCAAGCATTCCGAATAAACACATGCTTGTTCTTCCACAAATGGCCAAAATCCCTCATGCGTCACGCCGAAGCCATGAGTTCAATCCAAAAGGGTCGCTACCTTTTCGAAATGTACTTATGGGCCCAAAACAGACACCGTATGAAAAAGCCACAATTAGTTCTTCGAACGCCGACAATCCAGGCATTCCGAATGAACAAGTGCTTGTTCTTCCACAAACGGCCAAAATTCCTGATACGTCATGTTGAAGAGGGTTAGTTTGATAAAGAGGGTTAGTTCGATGCAAAAGGGTCGCCACCTTTCCGAAAAGTACTTATGGGCCCAAAACGGACACCACCTGCAAGAGTTACACTTAGTTCTTCGAATGTCGACAATCCAAGCATTCCAAATAAACATGTGCTTGTTCTTCCACAATTGGCCAAAATCCCTCATACGTCACGGTGAAGCAGTGAGTTCAATCCAAAATGGTCATTACCTTTTCGAAATGTACTTATGTGCCCAAAACGGACACTGTACGCAAAAGTCACACTCAATTCTTCGAATGCCGACAATCCAAGTATTCCAAATAAGCAAGTGCTTGTTCTTTCACAAACGCCCAAAATCCCTGATAAGTTATGACGAAAAGGGTTATTTCAATCCAAAAGGATCGCTACCTTTTCGAAACGTACTTATGGGTCCAAAACGGGCACCGCCTACAAAAGTCACACTCAGTTCTTCGAACGTCGACAATTCAAGCGTTCTAAATAAACACGTGCTAATTCTTCCACAAAAGGCCAAAATCCCTCATAGGTCACGGCGAAGCAGTGAGTTCAATCGAAAAGGGTCGCTACCTTTTCAAAAAGTACTTATGTGCCCAAAACGGAGACCGTATACGAAAGTCACACTCAGTTCTTCGGACGCTAACAATCCAACCGTTCCAAATAAGTGAGTGCTTGTTCTTCCACAAACGGCCAAAATCCCTGATACGTCATGGCGAAAAGGGTTAGTTCAATCCAAACGGGTTGCTACCTTTCCGAAAAGTACTTATGGGCCTAAAACGCCCACCACTTGCAAAAGTCACGCTCAGTTCTTCGAACGCTGACAATCTAGGCGTTCCAAATAAATACATGCTTGTTCTTCCACAAATGGCCAAAATCCCTCATACGTAACGGCGAAGCAGTGAGTTCAATCCAAAAGGGTCGCTACCTTTTTGAAAAGTACTTATGGGCCCAAAACGGCCACCGCCTAGAAAAGTCACACTTAGTTCTTTGAACGCCGACAATCCAAGCATTCCAAATAAACACGTGCTTGTTCTTCCACAATTGGCCAAAATCCCTCATACATCACGGTGAAGTCGTGAGTCCAATCCAAAAGGGCCGTTACCTCTTCGGAATGTACTTATGTGCCCAAAATGCATACCGTATGCAAAAGTCACACTCAGTTATTCGAACGTCGACAATACAAGCGTTCCAAATAAGCAAGTGCTTTTTCTTTCACAAACGGCCTAAATCCCTGATATGTGAAGACAAAAAGGGTTATTTCAATCCAAAAGGGTCGCTACCTTTTCGAAAAGTACTTATGGGCCCAAAACGGCGACCACCTACAAAAGTCACATCAGTTCTTCGAACACCGACAATCCAAGCGTTCCAAATAATCAAGTGCTTTTTCTTTCACAAACGACCGATATCCCTAACACGTCCTGACGAAAAGGGTTATTTCAATCCAAAAGGGTCGCCACCTTTCCGAAAAGTACTTATGGGCCCAAATCGGTCATCGCCTGCAAAAGTCACACTCAATCCTTCGTATGTCGACAATCCAAGCGTTCCAAACAAACACATGCTAATTCTTCCACAAATGGCCAAAATCCCTCATACATCACGGCAAAGCAGTGAGTTAAATCTAAAAGGGTCGCAACCTTTCCGAAAAGTACTTATGGGCCCAAAACAGCCATCGCCTGCAAAAGTCACACTCAGTTCAATCCAAAACGATCCAAGCAAGTGCTTGTTCTTCGACAAATGGCCAAAATCCATCATACGTTACGACGATGCTATGAGTTCAATTCAAAAGGGTCGCTACATTTTCAGAAAGTACATATGGGCCCAAAACGGACACCGTATGCAAAAGTCACACTCAGTTCTTTGATTGTTGGCAATCGAAGCATTCCAAATAAGCAAGTGTTTGTTCTTCTACAAATGACCAAAATCACTCATACGACATGAGGAAAAGGGTGGGCTCAATCCAAAAGGATCGCTACATTTCCAAAAAGTACTTATGGGCCCAAAACAAAAATCGTATACAAAAGTCACACTCAGTTCTTCGATCGTCGACAATCCAAGCATTCCAAATATGCAAGAGCTTGTTCTTCCAGAAATGGCTAAAATCCCTCACACAATGCAAGGAAATGGGTGGGTTCAATCCAAAGGATCGCCACATTTTTAAAAAGTACTTATGGGCCCAAAACGGACATCGCATGCAAAAGTCACACTCAGTTCTTCGATCGCCGACAATCCAAGCATTCCAAATAAGCAAGTGATTCTTCTTCCAAAAATGGCCGAAATCACTTATACGGCATGAGGAGAAGGGTGGGTTCAATCCAAAATGATCGTTACATTTTCGAGAAGTACATATGGGCCCAAAACGGACACCGTATGCAAAAGTCACACTCAGTTCTTCGATCGCCGACAGTACGAGCATTCCAAATAAGCAAATGCTTGTTCTTCCACAAATGACCAAAATCACTCATACGATACGAGCAAAAGGGTGGGTTCAATCCAAAAGGATCTCTACATTTTTGAAAAGCACTAATGGGCCCAAAACGGACACCGTATGCAATAGTCACACTCAGTTCTTCGAGCGCCGACAATCCAAGCTTTCCAAATAAGCAAGTGCTTGTTTTTCCACAAATGCCCAAAATCTGTTATACGTCACAGTGACGTTGTGAGTTCAATTCAAAAGGGTAGCTACATTTCTGAAAAGTACTTATAGGCCCAAAACGGACACCGTATGCAAAAGTCACACTTAGTTCATCGATCATCGACAATCCAAGCATTCCAAATAAGAAAGTGCTTGTGCTTCCACAAATGGCCAAAATCCCTCATACAATGTGAGGAAAAGGGTGGCTTCAATCCAAAAGCATCGCTACATTTCTGGAAAGTACTTATGGGCCCAAAACGGACACCATATGTAAAAGTCGCACTCAGTTCTTCGATCGTCGACAATCCAAGCATTCCAAATAAGCCAATTCTTGTTCTTCCATAAATAGGCAAAATCGCTCATATGACATGAGGAAAAGGGTCGGCTCAAACCAAAAGGATCGCTAGATTTTCGAAAAGTGCTTATGGGCCCAAAACGGACGTCGTATGCAAAAGTCAATCTCAGTTCTTCGATCATCAAAAATCCAAGCTTTCCAAATGAGCAAATGCTTGTTCTTCCAAAAATGGCCGAAATCGCTCATACGACACAAGGAAAAGGGTGGGTTCAATCCAAAAGGATCGCTACATTTTCAAAAAGAACTTATGGGCCCAAAACCGACATCGTATGCAAAAGTCGCACCAGTTCTTCAATCACGAACAATCCAGGCATTCCAAATAAGAAAGTGCTTGTTCTTCCACAAATGGCCAAAATCCCTCATACATCACAAGGAAAAGGGTGGGTTCAATCCAAAAGGATCACTACATTTCCAAAAAGTACTTATGGGCCCAAAACGGACACCGTGTGCAAAAGTCATACTCAGTTCTTCGATCGTCGACAATCCAAGCATTCGAAATAAGTAAGTACTTGTTCTTCTAGAAATGTCCAAAATCTATCATACGTTACGGCGAATCTGTGAGTTTAATTCAAAAGGGTCGCTACATTTCTGAAAAGTACTTATGGGCCCAAAACGGACACCGTATGCAAAATTCACACTTAGTGCTTCAATCGTCGACAATCCTAGCATTATAAATAAGAAAGTTCTTGTTCTTCCACAAATGGAGAAAATCCCTCATAGGATGCGAGGAAAAGGGTAGGTTCCATCCAAAAGGATCGCTACATTTCCAAAAAGTACTTATAGGCCCAGAACGGACACCATATGCAAAAGTCACACTAAGTTCTTCGATCGCCGACAATCCAAGCATTCCAAATAAGCAAGCGCTTGTTATTCCACATACAACCAAAATCTCTCATACGACGCGAGGAAAAGGGTGTGTTCAAACCAAAAGGATCGCTACATTTTCACAAAGTACTTATGGGCCCAAAACGGACACCGTATGCAAAAGTCACGCTTAGCTATTCGATCAATGATAATCCAAGCATTCCAAATAAGCAAGTGCTTGTTCTTTCACAAACTGCCAAAATCCCTCACACGACGCGAGGAAAAGGATGAGTTCAATTCAAAAGGGTTGCTAGATTTCCAAAGAGTTCAATTCAAAAGGGTTGCTAGATTCCCAAAGAGGACTTATGGCCCAAAAATGGAAACCATATACAAAAGTCACACTCCGTTCTTCGATCGCCGACAATCCAAGCATTCCATATAGGCAAGTGATTCTTCTTCCACGAATGGCTGAAATCACTTATATGGCATGAGGAGAAGGGTGGGTTGAATCCAAAAGGATCGCTACATTTCCGAAAAGTACTTATGGGCCCAAAACGGACACCATATGCAAAAGTCACATTCAGTTCTTCGATCGTCGACAATCCAAGCATTCCAAATAAGCCAGTGCTTGTTCTTCCACAAATAGGCAAAATCACTCATACGACGTGAGGAAAAGGGTCGGCTCAAACCAAAAGGACTACATTTTCTGAAAAGTACTTATGGGCCCAAAACGGACGCCGTATACAAAAGTCACACTCAGTTCTTTGATCGTCGAAAATCCAAGCTTTCCAAATGAGCAAGTGCTTGTTCTTCCACAAATGGCCGAAATCACTCATACGACACGAGAAAAAGGGGGGTTCAATCCAAAAGGATTGCTACAGTTTCAAAAAGAGCTTATGGGCCCAAAACCGACACCGTATGCAAAAGTCACACTCAGTTCTTCGATCGCGAACAATCCAAGCATTCCAAATAAGAAAGTGCTTGTTCTTCCACAAATGGCTGAAATCCCTCATACATCACGAGGAAAAGGGTGGGTTCAATCCAAAAGGATCGCAACATTTCCAAAAAGTACTTATGGGCCCAAAACGGACACAGTGTGCAAAAGTCATACTCAGTTCTTCGATCATCGACAATCCAAGCATTCGAAATAAGCAAGTGCTTGTTCTTCCACAAATGTCCAAAATCTATCATACGTTACAGCGAATCTGTGAGTTCAATTCAAAAGGGTAGCTACATTTCTGAAAAGTACTTATGGGCCCAAAACGGACACCGTATGCAAAAGTCACACTTAGTCCTTCGATCGTCGACAATCCAAGCATTATAAATAAGAAAGTTCTTGTTCTTCCAAAAATGGCGAAAATCCCTCATACGATACGAGGAAAAGGGGGTTTTCCATCCAAAAGGATCGCTACATTTCCAAAAAGTACTTATGAGCCCAGAACGGACACCATATGCAAAAGTCACACTAAGTTCTTCGATCGCCGACAATCCAAGCATTCCAAATAAGCAAGCGCTTGTTATTCCACATACAGCCAAAATCCCTCATACGACGTGAGGAAAAGGGTGGGTTCAAACCAAAAGGATCGCTAAATTTCCGCAAAGTACTTATGGGCCCA
Organism: Olea europaea var. sylvestris; assembly: GCF_002742605.1. Classification (NCBI taxonomy): domain Eukaryota; kingdom Viridiplantae; phylum Streptophyta; class Magnoliopsida; order Lamiales; family Oleaceae; genus Olea; species Olea europaea. The sequence goes on from NW_019257403.1 coordinate 68,098, forward strand.
AAACGGACACTGTACGCAAAAGTCACGCTCAGCAATTCGATCGACGACAATCCAAGCATTCCAAATAAGCAAGTGCTTGTTCTTCCACAAACTGCCAAAATCCCTCACATGATGTGAGGAAAAGGGTGAGTTCAATTCAAAAGGGTCGCTACATTTCCAAAAAGGACATATGGCCCAAAAATGGAAACCGTATACAAAAGTCACACTCAGTTCCTTGATTGCCGACAATCCAAGCTTTCCAAATAAGCAAGTGCTTGTTCTTCCACAAATGGCCGAAATCACTCATGCAACGCGAGGAAAAGGGTGGGTTCAATCCAAAAGGATCACTACATTTTCGAAAAGTACTTATGGTCCCAAAACGGACACCGTATGCAAAAGTTACACTCAGTTCTTCGATCACCGACAATCCAGGCATTCCAAAAAATCAAGTGCTTGTTCTTCCACAAACCGTCAAAATCCCTCATACAATACGAGGAAAAGGGAGGGTTCAATGCAAAAGGATCGCCACATTGCCGAAAATTACTTATGGGCCCAAAACGGATACCATATGCAAAAGTCACACTCGGTTCTTTGATCGTCGACAATCCAAGCATTCCAAATACGCAAGTGCTTGTTCTTCCACAAATGGTCGAAATCCTTCATACGTCAGGAAGAAATGGGTGGGTTGATTCCAAAGGGATCGCTACATTTTCGAAAAGTACTTATGGGCCCAAAACGGACATCGTATGCAAAAGTCACATTCAGTTCTTCGATCGTCGACAATCCAAGCATTCCAAATAAGCAAGTCCTTGTTCTTCCATAAATAGCCAAAATCTTAAGCACAACGCTAGGAAGTGGGTGGGTTTAATCCAAACGGATCGCTACATTTCAAAAAGTACTTTTGTGCCCAAAACTGACACCGTATTCAAAAGTCACATTCAATTCTTCGATCATCGACAATCTAAGCATTCCAAATAAACAAGTGCTTGATCTTCCACAAATGGGCGAAATCCCTCATACGACATGGGGAAAAGTGTGGGTTCAATCCAAAAGGATCGCTACATTTCCAAAAAGTACTTACGGGCCCAAAACGGACACCGTATGCAAAAGTCACACTCGGTTCTTCGATCGTCGACAATCCAAGCATTCCAAATATGCAAGAGCCTGTTCTTCCACAAATGTCTGAAATCCCTCACACAATGCAAGGAAATGGGTGGGTTCAATCCAAACAGATCGCCACATTTTGGAAAAGTACTTATGGGCCCAAAACGGACATCGTATGCAAAAGTCACACTCAGTTCTTCGATCGCCGACAATCCAAGCATTCCAAATAAGCAAGTGATTCTTCTTCCACAAATGGCTGAAATCACTTATACGGCATGAGGAGAAGGGTGGGTTCAATCTAAAAGGATCGCTACATTTTTGAAAAGTACTTATGGGCCCAAAACGAACACCGTATGCAAAAGTCACATTCAATTCGTCGATCGTCGACAATCCAACGGTTCCAAATAAGCAAGTGCTTGTTCTTCCACAAATGGCCAAAATCCATCATACGTTATGATGAAGCTATGAGTTCAATTCAAAAGCGTCGCTAAATTTTCGAAAAGTACTTATGGGCCCAAAACGGACACCGTATGCAATAGTCACTCAATTCTTCGATCGCCGACAATACGAGCATTCCAAATAAGCAAGTGCTTGTTCTTCCACAAATGGCCAAAATCACTTATACGGCATGAGGAAAAGGGTGGGTTCAATCCAAAAGGATCGCTACATTTTCAAAAAGTACTTATGGGCCTAAAACAGACGCCGTATGCAAAAGTCACATTCAGTTCTTTGATCGTCGTCAATCTAAGGGTTCCAAATAAGCAAGTGCTTGTCCTTCCACAAATGGGTAAAATCCGTCACACATTATGACGATGCTATGAGTTCAATTCAAAAGGGTCACTACATTTTTGAAAAGTACTTATGGGCCAAAAACGGACATCGTATGCAAAAGTCACACTCAGTTCTTCGATTGTCGGCAATCCTAGCATTCCAAATAAGCAAGTCCTTCTTCTTCCATAAATAGCAAAAATCCTAAGCACAACGCGAGGAAATGGGTAGGTTTAATCCAAACGGATCGCGACATTTCCAAAAAGTACTTTTGTGCCCAAAACTGACACCGTATGCAAAAGTCACATTCAATTCTTCGATCATCGACAATCTAAGCATTCCAAATAAACAAGTGCTTGTTCTTCCACAGATGGTTAAATCCCTCATATGACATGGGGAAAGGGTGGGTTCAATCCAAAAGGATCGATACATTTTCAAAAAGTACTTATGGGCCCAAAACTGACACCGTATGCAAAAGTCACACTCAGTTCTTCGATCGTCGACAATCCAAGCATTCCAAATATGCAAGAGCCTGTTCTTCCACAAATGTCTGAATTCCCTCACACAATGCAAGGAAATGGGTGGTTTCAATCCAAACAGATCGCCACATTTTCGAAAAGTACTTATGGGCCCAAAACGGACATCGTATGCAAAAGTCACACTCAGTTCTTCGATCGCCGACAATCCAAGCATTCCAAATAAGCAAGTGAATCTTCTTCCACAAATGGCCGAAATCACTTATACGGCATGAGGAGAAGGGTGGGTTCAATCTAAAAGGATCGCTACATTTCCGAAAAGTACATATGGGCCCAAAACGGGCACCGTATGCAAAAGTCACATTCAATTCTTCGATCATCGACAATCCAAGGGTTCCAAATAAGGAAGGGCTTGTTCTTCCACAAACGGAAAAAATCCATCATACGTTATGACGAAGCTATGAGTTCAATTCAAAAGGGTCGCTACATTTTCGAAAAGTACTTATGGGCCCAAAACGGACACCGTATGCAATAGTCACACTCTGTTCTTCGATCGTCGACAATACGAGCATTCCAAATAAGCAAGTGCTTGTCCATCCACAAATGGCCAAAATCACTTATACGGCATGAGGAAAAGGGTGGGTTCAATCCAAAACGTTCACTACATTTTTGAAAAGTACTTATGGGCCCAAAACGGACACCGTATGCAAAAGTCGCATTCAGTTCTTCGATCGTCGACAATCCAAGGGTTCCAAATAAGCAAGTGCTTGTTCTTCCACAAACGGCCGAAATTCGTCATACGTTACGATGATGCTATGAGTTCAATTCAAAAGGGTCGCTATATTTTTGAAAAGTACTTATGGGCCCAAAACGGACACCGTATGCAAAAATCACACTCAGTTCTTCGATTGTCGGCAATCTAGGCATTCCAAAAAAGCAAGTGTTTGTTCTTCCACAAATGACCAAAATCACTCACACGACACGAGGAAAAGTTTGGGTTCAATCCAAAAGGATCACTACATTTTTGAAAGTTACTTATGGGCCCAAAACGGACACCGTATGCAAAAGTCGCACTCAGTTCTTCGATCGCCGACAATCCAAGCATTCCAAATAAGCAAGTGCTTGTTCTTCCTCAAATAGCCAAAATCACTCATACAACACTGGGAAAAGGGTGGGTTCAATCCAAAATGATCGCTACATTTCCAAAAAGTACTTATGGGCCCAAAACGGACACCATTAGTTCTTCGATCGTCAACAATCCAAGGGTTCCAAATAAGCATGTGCATGTTCTTCCACAAATGGTCAAAAAGGATCGCTACATTTCCAAAAAGTACTTATGGGCCCAAAACGGACACCGTATGCAAAAGTCACACTCAATTCTTCGATCGTCGACAATCCAAGTATTCCAAATATGCAAGAGCCTGTTCTTCCACAAATGGCTGAAATCCCTCACACAATGCAAGGAAATGGGTGGGTTCAATCCAAACGGATTGCCACATTTTCGAAAAGTACTTATGGGCCCAAAACAGACATCGTATGAAAAAGTCACACTCAGTTCTTCGATCGTTGACAATCCAAGCATTCCAAATAAGCAGGTGGTTCTTCTTCCATAAATGGCCGAAATCACTTATACGGCATGAGGAGAAGGGTGGGTGCAATCCAAAAGGATCGCTACGTTTTCGAAAAGTACTTATGGGCCCAAAAAGGACACCGTATCCAAAAGTCACATTTAGTTCTTCGATCGTCGACAATCCAAGCATTCCAAATAAGCAAGTGCCTGTTCTTCTACAAATGGCCAAAATCTGTCATACGTCATGGCAAAGCTATGAGTTCAATTCAAAAGGGTCACCACATTTTTGAAAAATACTTATGGGCCCAAAACGGACACTGTATGTAAAAGTCACACTCAGTTCTTCGATCGCCGACAATCCGAGCATTCTAAACAAGCAAGTGCTTGTTCTTTCACAAATAGCCAAGATCCCTCACACGACATGAAGAAAAGGGAGGGTTCAATCCAAAAGGATCGCTACATTTTCAAAAAGTACTTATGGGCCCAAAACGTACATCGCATGTAAAAGTCACATTTAGTTCTTCGATTGTCGACAATCCAAGGGTTCCAAATAAGCAAGTGCTTGTTCTTCCACAAATGGCCAAAATTCATCATACGTTACGAAGAAGCTGTGAGTTCAATTCAAAAGGGTCGTTACATTTTCAAAAAGTACTTATGGGTCAAAAACGGACACCGTATGCAATAGTCACACTCAGTTCTTCGATCGCCAACAATACAAGCATTCCAAATAAGCAAGTGCTTGTTCTTCCAAAAATGGCTGAAATCATTTATACAACGCGAGGAAAAAGGTGGGTTCAATCCAAAAAGGATCGCTACATTTTCGAAAAGTACTTATAGGCCCAAAACGGACATCGTATGCAAAAGTCACACTTAGTTCTTCGAACGCGGACAATCCAAGCGTTCCAAATAAGCACGTGCTTGTTCTTCCACAAATGGGCGAAATCCCTGATACGTCATGATGAAAAGGGATAGTTCAATCCAAAGGGGTCGCTACCTTTCCAAAAAGTACTTCCGGGCCCAAAACGGCCATCGCTTGTAAAAGTCACACTCAGTTCCCCGAACGCCGACAATCCAAGCGTTCCAAATAAACCCTTGCTTGTTCTTCCACAAATGGCCAAAATCCCTCATACGTCACGGTGAAGCAGTGAGCTCAATCCAAAAGGGTTTCTACCTTTTCGAAATGTACTTATGGGCCCAAAACCGACACTGTGTGCAAAAGTCACAGTCAGTTCTTCGAATGCGGACAATCCAAACGTTCCAAATAAGCAAGTGCTTGTTCTACCACAAATGACCGAAATCCTTATACGTCATGATGAGGAGGGTTAGTTCAATGCAAAAGGGTCGCTACCCTTTTGAAAACTACTTATGGACCCAAAATGGACGCCGCCTGCAAAAGCCACACTCAGTTCTTTGAATGTCTACAATCCAAGCGTTCCAAATAAACACGTGCTTGTTCTTCGACACACGGCCAAAATCACTCATTCATCACGATGAAGCAGTGAGTTCCATCCAAAAGTGTCGCTACCATTCCCAAAAGTACTTATGGTTCCAAAATGGAGACCGTATGCAAAAGTCACACTTAATTCTTCGAACGTCGACAATCCAAGCGTTCCAAATAAGCAATTGCTTGTTCTTCCACAAATGGCTAAAATCCCTGATACGTCATGAGGAAAAGGGTTAGTTCATTCCAAATGGGTCGCTACCTTTCCGAAAGTAATTATGGGCCCAAAACGGCCACCGCCTGCAAAAGTCACACTCCGTTCTTCGAACGTCGACAATCCAAGCGTTCCAAATAAACATGTCCCTGTTCTTCCACAATTGGCCAAAATCCCTCATACGTCACAGTGAAGCGGTGAGTTCAAACCAAAAGGGTCATTACCTTTTCGAAATGTACTTATGTGCCCAAAACGAACACCGTATGCAAAAGTCACACTCAGTTCTTCGAACGCCGACAATCCAACCGTTCCAAATAAGCAAGTGCTTGTTATTTCATGAATGGCCGAAATCCTAGATACTTTATGACAAAAAGGATTATTTCAATCCAAAAGGGTCGCTACCTTTCCGAAAAGTACTTATGGGCCCAAAACGGCCATCGCCTGCAAAAGTCACACTTTGTTCTTTGAACGCCGACAATACAAGTGTTCCAAATAAACACGTGCTAATTCTTCCACAAATGGCAAAAATCCCTCATACGTCACGGTGAAGCAGTGAGTTCAATCGAAAAGGGTCGCTACCTTTTCGACATGTACTTATGGGCCCGAAATCGACACCGTATGCAAAGGTCACACTCAGTTCTTCGAACGCGGACAATCCAAGTGTTCCAAATAAGCAAGTACTTGTTCTACCACAAACGGTCAAAATCCTTTATACGTCATGATGAAGTGGGTTAGTTCAAAGCAAAAGGGTCGCTACAATTTCGAAAAGTACTTATGGGCCCAAAATGGACGCCGCCTACAAAAGCCACACTCAGTTCTCAGAACGTCGACAATCTAAGCGTTACAAATAAACATGTGCTTGTTCTTCGACACAGGGCCAAAATCACTCATTCATCACGGCGAAGCAGTGAGTTCAATCCAAAAGGGACGCTACCTTTTCGAAAAGTACTTATGGGTCCAAAATGGAGGCCGTATACAAAAGTCACACTCAGTTCTTCGAACGTCGACAATCCAAGCGTTCCAAATAAATAAGTGCTTGTTCTTCCACAAACGGCCGAAATCCCTAATACGCCATGACGAAAAGGGTTAGTTCAATCCAAAGGGGTTGCAACCTTTCCAAAAAGTACTTATGGGCCCAAAACGACTACCGCCTGCAAGAGTCACACTGAGTTCTTCGAAAGCCGACAATCCAAGCGTTCCAAATAAACACATGCTTGTTCTTCCACAATTGGCCAAAATCCCTCATACATCATGGTGAAGTAATGAGTTCAATCTAAAGGGGTCGTTATCTTTTTGGAATGTACTTATGCGCCCAAAATGGATACCGTATGCAAAAGTCACACTCAATTCTTCGAATGCCGACAATCTAAGCATTCCAAATAAGTAAGTGTTTTTTTCTTTCACAAACGGCTGAAATCCCTAATGCGTTATAACGAAAAGGGTTATTTCAATCCAAAAGGGTCGCAACCTTTCCGAAAAGTACTTATGGGCCCAAAACGGACACTGTATGCAAAAGTCACATTCAGTTCTTCGGACGCGGACAATACAAGCGTTCCAAATAAGTCATGGCAAAAAAGGTTATTTCAATCCAAAAAGGTCGCTACCTTTTCAAAAAGTATTTATGGGCCCAAAACGGCCACCACCTGCAAAAGTCACACTTAATTCTTTAAACGCTGACAATCCAAGCGTTCCAAATAAACACATGCTTGGTCTTCCACAAATGCCTAAAATCCCTCATACGTCATGGCAAAGAAGTGAGTTCAATCCAAAATGGCCGCTACCTTTCCAAAAAGTACTTATGGGCCCAAAACGGCCACCGCCTACAAAAGTTACACTCAGTTGTTTGAACGCTGACAATCCAAGAGTTCAAAATAAACACGTGCTTGTTCTTCCACAATTGGCCAAAATCCCTCATACGTCACGGTGAAGCCGTGAGTTCAATCCAAAATGGTCATTACCTTTTTGAAATGTACTTATGTGCCCAGAATGGACACCATATCCAAAAGTCACACTCAGCTCTTCGAACGTCGACAATCCGAGCGTTCCAAATAAGCAATTGCTTGTTCTTTCAAAATGGCTGAAATCCATGATAAGTTATGATTAAAAGGGTTATTTCAATCCAAAAGGATCGCTACATTTCCGAAAAGTACTACTTTGGCCCAAAACGGCAACCGCTTGCAAAAGTCACAGTCAGTTCTTCGAATGCCGACAATCCAAGAATTCCAAATAAACACAGGCCTATTCTTCCACAAATGGCCAAAATCCCTCATACGTCACGGTGAAACAGTGAGTTCAATCCAAAAGGGTCGCTACCTTTCCAAAAAGTACTTATGTGCCCAAAACGGCCACCGCCTGCAAAAGTCAGACCCTGTTCTTCGAACGTCGACAATCCAAGCTTTCCAAATAAACACGCACTTGTTCTTCCACAATTGGCCAAAATCCCTCATACATCACGGTGAAGTCGTGAGTTCAATCCAAAAGGGGCGTTACAATTTCGAAAAGTACTTATGTGCCCAAAACGGACACCGTATGCAAAAGTCACACTCAGTTCTTCGAACGCCGACAATCTAAGCGTTTCAAATAAGGAAGTGCTTTTTCTTATACAAACGATCGAAATCATTGATACGTTATGATGAAAAGGATTTTTTCAAGCCAAAAGGGTCGCTACCTTTCCGAAAAGTACTTATGGGCCCAAAACGGCGATCGCCTTCAAAAGTTAAACTCAGTTCTTCGAACGCCGACAATCCAAGCGTTCCAAATAAACACGTGCTTGTTCTTCCACAATTGGCCAAAATCCCTCATACGTCACGGTGAAGCCGTGAGTTCAATCCAACAGGGTCATTACCTTTTCGAAATGTACATATGTGCCCAAAATGGACACAGTATGGAAAAGTCACACTCAGTTCTTCGAATGCCGACAATCCAAGCTTCCCAAATAATCAAGTGCTTGTTCTTTTACAAACGGCCGATATTCATGACACGTCCTGATGAAAAGGGTTATTTCAATCCAAAAGGGTCGCTACCTTTTCGAAAAGTACTTATGGGCCCAAAACGGCCACCGCCTGCAAAAGTCACACTTAGTCTTTCGTACGCCGACAATCCAAGCTTTCAAAATAAACACGTGCTAATTCTTTCACAAATGGCCAAAATCCCTCATACGTCATGGCAAAGCAGTGAGTTAAATTTAAAAGGGTCGCTACCTTTCCGAAAAGTACTTATGGGCCCAAAACAGTCACCGCCTGCAAAAGTCACACTCAGTTCTTCGAACGCCGACAATCCAAGCATTCCGAATAAACACATGCTCGTTCTTCTACAAATTTCCAAAATCCCTCATACGTCATGACGAAGCGATGAGTTCAATCAAAAAGGGTCGCTACCTTTTCGAAATGGACTTAAGGGCCCAAAACAGATACCGTATGCAAAAGTCACAATCAGTTCTTCGGACGTCGACAATCCAAGTGTTCCGAATGAACAAGTTCTTGTTCTTCCACAAACAGCCAAAATCCCTGATACGTCATAATGAAAAGGGTTAGTTCAATGCAAAAGGGATGCTTCTTTCGAAAAAGTACTTATGGGACCAAAATGGACACCGTCTGCAAAAGTTACACTCAATTCTTCAAATGCTGACAACCCAAGCGTTCCAAATAAACACGTGCCTGTTCTTCTACAATTGGCCAAAATCCCTCATACATCACGGTGAAGCCGTGAGTTCAATCCAAAATGGTCATTATCTTTTCGAAATGTACTTATGTGCCCAAAACGGACACCGTATGCAAAAGTCACACTCAGTTCTTCGAACGCCGACAATCCAAGCGTTCCAAATAAGCAAGTGCATGTTCTTTCACAAAGGGTTGAAATCCTTGATAAGTTATGACGAAAAGGGTTATTTCAATCCAAAAGGGTCGCTACCTTTCCGAAAAGTACATATGGGCCCAAAACGGCTACTGCCTGCAAAAGTCACACTCAGCTCTTCGAACGCCGACAATCTAAGCGTTCCAAATAAACACGTGCTAATTCTTCCACAAGTGGCCAAAATCCCTCATACATTACGGCAAAGCAGTGAGTTCAATCCAAAGGGGTCGCTACCTTTTCGAAAAGTACTTATGGGCCCAAAACGGAGACCGTATGCGAAAGTCACACTCAGTTCTTCGAACGCTGACAATCCAAGCGTTCCAAATAAGCGAGTGCTTGTTCATCCACAAACGGCCAAAATCCCTGATTCGTCATGATGAAAAGGGTTAGTTCAATCCAAACGGGTCACTAGCGTTCCGAAAAGTACTTATGGGCCCAAAACGGCCACCGCTTGCAAAAGTCACACTCAGTTCTTCGAACGCTGACAATCTAAGCGTTCCAAATAAACACGCGCTTCTTCTTCCACAAATGGGCAAAATCCCTTATACGTCACGATGAAGCCGTGAGTTCAATCCAAAACGGTCATTACCTTTTCAAAATGTACTTATGTGCCCAAAACGGGCACCGTATCCTAAAGTCACACTCAGTTCTTCGAACGTCGACAATCCAAGCGTTCCAAATAAGCAAGTGCTTGTTCATTCACAAACGGCCGAAATCCCTGATAAGTTATGACGAAAAGGGTTATTTCAATCCAAAATGGTCGCTACCTTTCTGAAAAGTACTTATGAGCCCAAAACGGCCATCGCCTGCAAAAGTCACACTCAGTTCTTCGAACGCAGACAATCCAAGCTTTCCAAATAAACACGTGCTTGTTCGTCCACGATTGGCCAAAATCCCTCATACATCACGGTAAAGCAGTTAGTTCAATCCAAAAGGGTCGCTACCTTTCCGAAAAGTATTTACGGGCCCAAAACGGCCACCGCTTGCAAAAGTCACACTCAATTCTTTGAACGCCGACAATCCAAGCGTTCCAAATAATCAAGTGCTTGTTCCTTCACAAACGGCCGATATCCTTGACACGTCCTAACAAAAAGGATTATTTCAATCCAAAAGGATCGCTACCTTTCCGAAAAGTACTTATGGGCCCAAAACGGCCACTGCCTGCAAAAGTCACACTCAGTTCTTCGAACGCCGACAATCAAGCGTTCCAAATAAACACGTACTAATTCTTCCACAAATGGCCAAAATCCCTCATACGTCACGACGAAGCAGTGAGTTCAATCCAAAGGGGTCGCTACCTTTTCGAAAAGTACTTATGGGCCCAAAACGGAGACCGTATGCGAAAGTCACACTCAGTTCTTCGAACGCTGACAATCCAAGCGTCCCAAATAAGCGAGTGCTTGTTCATCCACAAACGGCCGAAATCCCTAATTCGTCATGACGAAAAGGGTTTGTTCAATCCAAACGGGTCGCTACCTTTCCGAAAAGTACTTATGGGCCCAAAACGGCCACCGCTTGCAAAAGTCACACTCAGTTCTTCGAACGCTGACAATCCAAGCGTTCCAAATAAACACGCGCTTCTTCTTCCACAAATGGGCAAAATCCCTCATACGTCACGGTGAAGCCGTGAGTTCAATCCAAAATGGTCATTACCTTTTCGAAATGCACTTATGTGCCCAAAACGGGCACCATATCCAAAAGTCACACTCAGTTCTTCGAACGCCGACAATCCAAGCGTTCCAAATAAGCAAGTGCTTGTTCTTTCACAAACGGCCGAAATCCCTGATAAGTTATGATGAAAAGGGTTATTTCAATCCAAAAGGGTCGCTACCTTTCTGAAAAGTACTTATGAGCCCAAAAGGGCCATCGCCTGCAAAAGTCACACTCAGTTCTTCGAACGCAGACAATCCAAGCTTTCCAAATAAACATGTGCTTGTTCGTCCACAATTGGCCAAAATCCCTCATACGTCACGCTAAAGCTGTTAGTTCAATACAAAAGGGTCGCTACCTTTCCGAAAAGTATTTACGGGCCCAAAACGGCCACCGCCTGCAAAAGTCACACTCAATTCTTCGAACGCCGACAATCCAAGCGTTCCAAATAATCAAGTGCTTGTTCCTTCACAAACGGCTGATATCCTTGACACATCCTAACAAAAAAGGGTTATTTCAATCCAAAAGGGGCGCTACCTTCCCGAAAAGAACTTATGGGCCCAAAACGGCCACCGTCGGCAAAAGTCACACTTAGTTCTTCGGACGCCGACAATCCAAGCGTTCCAAATAAACACGTGCTAATTCCCCCACAAATGGCCAAAATCCCTCATATGTCACGACGAAGCAGTGAGTTCAATCCAAAGGGGTCGCTACCTTTTCGAAAAGTACTTATGGGCCCAAAACGGAGACCGTATGCGAAAATCACACTCAGTTCTTCGAACGCTGACAATCCAAGCGTTCCAAATAAGCGAGTGCTTGTTCATCCACAAACGGCCAAAATGCCTGATTCGTCATGACGAAAAGGGTTAGTTCAATCCAAACGGGTCGCTACCTTTTCGAAAAGTACTTATGGACCCAAAACGGCCACCGCTTGCAAAAGTCACACTCAGTTCTTCGAACGCTGACAATCCAAGCGTTCCAAATAAACACGCGCTTCTTCTTCCACAAATGGGCAAAATCCCTCATACATCACGGTGAAATCGTGAGTTCAATCCAAAATGGTCATTACCTTTTCGAAATGTACTTATGTGCCCAAAACGGGCACCGTATCCAAAAGTCACACTCAGTTCTTCGAACGCCGACAATCCAAGCGTTCCAAATAAGCAAGTGCTTGTTCTTTCACAAACGGCCGAAATCCCTGATAAGTTATGATGAAAAGGGTTATTTCAATCCAAAAGGGTCGCTACCTTCTGAAAAGTACTTATGAGCCCAAAACGGCCATCGTCTGCAAAAGTCACACTCAGTTCTTCGAACGCAGACAATCCAAGCTTTCCAAATAAACACGTGCTTGTGCATCCACAATTGGCCAAAATCCCTCACACGTCATGGTAAAGCAGTTAGTTCAATACAAAAGGGTCGCTACCTTTCCGAAAAGTATTTACGGGCCCAAAACGGCCACCGCCTGCAAAAGTCACACTCAATTCTTCGAACGCCGACAATCCAAGCGTTCCAAATAATCAAGTGCTTGTTCCTTCACAAACGGCCGATATCCTTGACACGTCCTAACAAAAAGGGTTATTTCAATCCAAAAGGGGCGCTAACTTCCCGAAAAGAACTTATGGGCCCAAAACAGCCACCGCCTGTAAAAGTCACACTTAGTTCTTCGAACGCCGACAATCCAAGCGTTCCAAATAAACACGCGCTAATTCTCCCACAAATGGCCAAAATCCCTCATACGTCACGACGAAGCAGTGAGTTCAATCCAAAGGGGTCGCTACCTTTTCGAAAAGTACTTATGGGCCCAAAACGGAGACCGTATGCGAAAATCACACTTAGTTCTTCGAACGCTGACAATCCAAGCGTTCCAAATAAGCGAGTGCTTGTTCATCCACAAACAGCCAAAATCCCTGATTCGTCATGATGAAAAGGGTTAGTTCAATCCAAACGGGTCGCTACCTTTCCGAAAAGTACTTATGGGCCCAAAACGGCCACCGCTTGCAAAAGTCAGACTCAGTTCTTCGAACGCTGACAATCTAAGCGTTCCAAATAAGCACGCGCTTCTTCTTCCACAAATGGGCAAAATCCCTCATACGTCACGGTGAAATTGTGAGTTCAATCCAAAATGGTCATTACCTTTTTGAAATGTACTTATGTGCCCAAAACGGGCACCGTATCCAAAAGTCACACTCAGTTCTTCGAACGCCGACAATCCAAGCGTTCCAAATAAGCAAGTGTTTGTTCTTTAACAAACGGACGAAATCCCTGATAAGTTATGACGAAAAGGGTTATTTCAATCCAAAAGGGTCGCTACCCTTCTGAAAAGTATTATGAGCCCAAAACGGCCATCGCCTGCAAAAGTCACACTCAGTTCTTCGAACGCAGACAATCCAAGCTTTCCAAATAAGCACGTGCTAATTCTCCCACAAATGGCCAAAATCCCTCATACGTCACGACGAAGCAGTGAGTTCAATCCAAAGGGGTCGCTACCTTTTCGAAAAGTACTTATGGGCCAAAAATAGAGACCGTATGCGAAAGTCACACTCAGTTCTTCGAACGCTGACAATCCAAGCGTTCCAAATAAGCGAGTGCTTGTTCATCCACAAACGACCAAAATCCCTGATTCGTCATGACGAAAAGGGTTAGTTCAATCCAAACGGGTCGCTACCTTTTCGAAAAGTACTTATGGGCCCAAAAAGGCCACCGCTTGCAAAAGTCACACTCAGTTCTTCGAACGCTGACAATCCAAGCGTTCCAAATAAACACGCGCTTCTTCTTCCACAAATGGGCATAATCCCTCGTACATCACGGTGAGGCCGTGAGTTCAATCCAAAATGGTCATTACCTTTTCGAAATGTACTTATGTGCCCAAAACGGGCACCGTATCCAAAAGTGACACTCAGTTCTTCGAACGCCGACAATCCAAGCGTTCCAAATAAGCAAGTTCTTGTTCTTTCACAAACGGCCGAAATCCCTGATAAGTTATGACGAAAAGGGTTATTTCAATCCAAAAGGGTCGCTACCTTTCTGAAAAGTACTCATGAGCCCAAAACGGCCATCGCCTGCAAAAGTCACACTCAGTTCTTCGAACGCAGGCAATCCAAGCTTTCCAAATAAACACGTGCTTGTTCGTCCACAATTGGCCAAAATCCCTCATACGTCAGGGTACCGCAGTTAGTTCAGTACAAAAGGGTCGCTACCTTTCCGAAAAGTATTTACGGTCCTAAAACGGCCACCGCCTGCAAAAGTCACACTCAATTCTTCGAACGCCGACAATACAAGCGTTCCAAATAATCAAGTGCTTGTTCCTTCACAAACGGCCGATATCCTTGACACGTCCTAACAAAAAGGGTTATTTCAATCCAAAAGGATCGCTACCTTTCCGAAATGTACTTATGGGCCCAAAACGGCCACCGCCTGCAAAAGTCACACTCAGTTCTTCGAACGTCGACAATCCAAGCGTTCCAAATAAACACGTGCTGATTCTCCAACAAATGGGCAAAATCCCTCATACCTCACGACGAAGCAATGAGTTCAATCTAAAGGGGTAGCTACCTTTTCGAAAAGTACTTATGGGCCCAAAACGGAGACTGTATGCGAAAGTCACACTCAGTTCTTCAAACGCTGACAATCCAAGCGTTCCAAACAAGCAAGTGCTTGTTCATCCACAAACGGCCAAAATCCCTGATTCGTCATGCCGAAAAGGGTTAGTTCAATCCACACGGGTCGCTACCTTTCCGAAAAGTACTTATGGGCCCAAAACGGCCACCGCTTGCAAAAGTCACACTCAGTTCTTCGAACGCTGACAATCCAAGCGTTCCAAATAAACACGCGCTTCGTCTTCCACAAATGGGCATAATCCCTCGTACGTCACGGTGAGGCCGTGAGTTCAATCCAAAATTGTCATTACCTTTTCGAAATGTACTTATGTGCCCAAAACGGGCACCGTATCCAAAAGTCACACTCAGTTCTTCGAACGCCGACAATCCAAGCGTTCCGAATAAGCAAGTTCTTGTTCTTTCACAAACGGCCAAAATCCCTGATAAGTTATGACGAAAAGGGTTATTTCAATCCAAAAGGGTCGCTACCTTTCTGAAAAGTACTTATGAGCCCAAAACAGCCATCGCCTGCAAAAGTCACACTCAGTTCTTCGATCGCAGACAATCCAAGCTTTCCAAATAAACACGTGCTTGTTCGTCCACAATTGGCCAAAATCCCTCATACGTCACGGTAAAGCAGTTAGTTCAATCCAAAAGGGTCGCTACCTTTCCGAAAAGTATTTACGGGCCCAAAACGGCCACCGCCTGCAAAAGTCACACTCAATTCTTCGAACGCCGACAATACAAGCGTTCCAAATAATCAAGTGCTTGTTCCTTCACAAAAGGCCGATATCCTTGACACGTCCTAACAAAAAGGGTTATTTCAATCCAAAAGGGTCGCTACCTTTCCGAAAAGTACTTATGGGCCCAAAATGGCCACCGCCTGCAAAAGTCACACTCAGTCCTTCGTACGCTGACAATCCAAGCGTTCCAAATAAACACGTGCTAATTCTTCCACAAATGGCCAAAATCCCTCATACGTCACGGGGAAGCAGTGAGTTAAATCCAAAAGGGTCGCTACCTTTTCGAAAATTACTTATGGGCCCGAAACGTCCAGCGCCTACAAAAGTCACACTCAGTTCTTCGAACGCCGACAATCCAAGCGTTCCAAATAAGCAAGTGCTTGTTCTTTCACAAACCGCCGAAATCCCTGATAAGTTATGACGAAAAGGGTTATTTCAATCCAAAAGGGTCGCTACCTTTCTGAAAAGTACTTATGAGCCCAAAACGGCCATCGCCTGCAAAAGTCACACTCAGTTCTTCGAACACAGACAATCCAAGCTTTCCAAATAAACACGTGCTTGTTCATCCACAATTGGCCAAAATCCCTCATACTTCACAGTAAAGCAGTTAGTTCAATCCAAAAGGGTCGCTACCTTTCCCAAAAGTATTTACGGGCCCAAAACGGCCACCGCCTGCAAAAGTCACACTCAATTCTTCGAACGCTGACAATCCAAGCGTTCCAGATAATCAAGTGCTTGTTCCTTCACAAACGGCCGATATCCTTGACACGTCCTAAAAAAAAGGGTTATTTCATTCCAAAAGGGTCGCTACCTTTCCGAAAAGTACTTATGGGCCCAAAACGGCCACCGCTTGCAAAAGTCACACTCAGTTCTTCGAACGCCGACAATCCAAGCGTTCCAAATAAACACGTACTAATTCTTCCACAAATGGCCAAAATCCCTCATACGTCACGGTGAAGCCGTGAGTTCAATCCAAAATGGTCATCACCTTTTCGAAGTGTACTTATGTGCCCAAAACGGACACCGTACGCAAAAAGTAACACTCAGTTCTTCAAACACCGACAATCCAAGCATTCCAAATAAGCAAGTGCTTGTTCTTTCACAAATGGCAAAAATCCCTGATAAGTTATGATGAAAAGGGTTATTTCAATCCAAAAGGGTCACTACCTTTTCGAAAAGAACTTATGGGCCCAAAACAGCCACCGCCTGCAAAAGTCACACTCAGTTCTTCGAGCGTTGACAATCCAAGCGTTCCAAATAAGCAAGTGCTTTTTCTTTCACAAACGGCCGAAATCCCTGATATGTTAAGATAAAAAGGGTTATTTCAATCCAAAAGGGTCGCTACCTTTTCAAAAAGTACTTATGGGCCCAAATCGGCCACTGCCTGCAAAAGTCCCACTCAGTCCTTCGTACGCCTACAATCCAAGCATTCCAAATAAACACGTGCTAATTCTTCCACAAATGGCCAAAATCCCTCATACGTCACAGCGAAGCAGTGAGTTCAATCCAAAAGGTTCGCTACGTTTTCAAAAAGTCACACTTAGTACTTCGAACGTTGACAATCCAAGTATTCTAAATAAAAACCTGCACGTGCTTGTTCTTCCACAATTGGCCAAAATCCCTCATACATCACGGTGAAGTAGTGAGTTCAATCCAAAAGGGCCGTTACCTCTTCGGAATGTACTTATGTGCACAAAATGAACACCGTATGCAAAAGTCACACTCAGTTCTTCGAACGTCGATAATCTAAGCGTTCCAAATAAGCAAGTGCTTTTTCTTTCACAAACGGCCGAAATCCCTGATACGTTAAGACAAAAAGGATTATTTCAATCCGAAAGGGTCACTACCTTTCTGAAAAGTACTTATGGGCCCAAAACGACGACCGCCTACAAAAGTCACATCAGTTCTTCGAACGTCGAAAATCCAAGCGTTCCAAATAAATACGTGCTTGTTCTTCCATAGTTGGCCAAAATCCCTCATATGTCACGGTCAAGCCGTGAGTTCAGTCCAAAAGGGTCATTACCTTTTTGAAATGTACTTATGTGCCCAAAACGGGCACAGTATTTAAAAGTCACGCTCAGTTCTTCGAACGCTGACAATCCAACCGTTCCAAATAATCAAGTGCTTGTTCTTTCACAAATGGCCGATATCCCTAACACGACCTGACGAAAAGGGTTATTTCAATCCAAAAGGATCGCTACCTTTTCGAAAAGTACTTATGGGCCCAAATCGGCCACCGCCTGCAAAAGTCTCACTCAGTCCTTCGTACGCCGACAATCCAAGCGTTCCAAATAAACACGTGCTAATTCTTCCACAAATGGCCAAAATCCCTCATATGTCGCGGCAAAGCAGTGAGTTCAATCCAAAAGGGTCGCTACCTTTTCAAAAAGTACTTATGGGCCCAAAATGGAGACCGTATGCGAAAGTCACACTCAATTCTTTGAACGCTAACAATCCAAGCGTTATAAATAAGCGAGTGCTTGTTCTTCCACAAACGGCCAAAATCCCTCATACGTCACGGTGAAGCCATGAGTTCAATCCAAAAGGGTCGTTACCTTTTCGAAATGTACTTATGGGCCCAAAATAGACACCGTATGCAAAAGTCACAATCAGTTCTTCGAACGTCGACAATCCAAGCATTCCGAATGAACAAGTGCTTGTTCTTCCACAAACGGCCAAAACCCCTGATACGTCATGTTGAAAAGGGTTAGTTCAATGCAAAAGGGTCGCTACCTTTTCGAAAACTACTTATGGGCCCAAAATGGACCCCGCCTGCAAAAATCAAACTCATATCTTCGAACACCAACAATCCAAGCGTTCCAAATAAACACGTGCTTGTTCTTCCAGAAATGGCCAAAATCCCTTATACGTCATGGTGAAACTGTGAGTTCAATCCAAAAGGGTCGCTACCTTTTTGAAATGTACTTATGGGCCCAAAAAGGACATCGTAAGCAAAAGTCTCACTCGGTTCTACGAACGCTGACAATCCAAGCATTCCAAATAAGCAAGTGCTTGTTATTCCACAAACTACCGAAATCCCTGATATGTCATGACGAAAAGGGTTAGTTCAATCCAAAAGGGTCGCTACGTTTCCGAAAGGTAATTATGGGCCTAAAATGGACACCACCTGCAAAAGTCACACTCGGTCCTTCGTACGTCGACAATCCAAGCGTTCCAAATAAACACATGCTAATTCTTCCACAAATGGCCAAAATGCCTCATACGTCATGGCAAAGCAATGAGTTAAATCCAAAAGGGTCGCTACCTTTTCGAAAAGTACTTATGGGCCCAAAACGGCCACCGCCTGCAAAAGTCACACTCAGTCCTTCATAACAATCCAAGCGTTCCAAATAAACACATGCCAGTTCTTCCACAAATTGCCAAAATCCCTCGTACGTCACGGCAAAGCAGTGAGTTAACTCCAAAAGGGTCGCTACCTTTCCGAAAAGTAATTATGGGCCCAAAATGGCCACCGCCTGCAAAAGTCACACTCATTTCTTCGAACGCCGACAATCCAAGCGTTCCGAATATACACGTGCTTGTTCTTCCACAAATGGCTTAAATCCCTCATATGTCACGGCGAAGCCATGAGTTCAATCCAAAAGGGTCGCTTCCTTTTCAAAATGTACTTATGGGCCCAAAACAGACACCGTATGCAAAAGTCACAATCAGTTCTTCTAACGCCAACAATCCAAGCATTCCGAATGAACAAGTGCTTGTTCTTCCACAAATGGCCAAAATCCATGATACGTCATGATGAAAAGGGTTAGTTTAATGCAAAAGGGTCGCTACTTTTCCGAAAAGTACTTATGGGCCAAAAATGGACACCGCCTGCAAAAATCAAACTCAGATCTTCGAACGTTGACAATCCAAGCGTTCCAAATAAACACGTGCTTTTCTTCCACAAATGGCCAAAATCCCTTATACGTCATGGTGAAATTGTGAGTTAAATCCAAAAGGGTTGCTACCCTTTCGAAATGTACTTATGAGGCCAAAACGGACACCGTAAGAAAAAGTCACACTCAGTTCTACGAACGCCGACAATCCAAGCGTTCCAAATAAACAAGTGCTTGTTATTCCACAAACGGTCGAAATCCCTGATATGTCATGGCGAAAAGGGTTAGTTCAATCCAAAAGGGTCGCAACCTTTCTGAAAAGTACTTATGGGCCCAAAACGGACATAGCCTGCAAAAGTCACACTCAGTTCTTCGAACGCCAACAATCCAAGCGCTCCAAATAAGCAAGTGCTTATTCCTCCACAAATGACCAAAATCCCTCATACGTCACGGCGAAGCAGTGAGTTCAATCCAAAGGGGTCGCTACCTTTCTGAAGAGTATTATTGGCTTAAAACGGCCACCGCCTGCAAAAGTCACAGTCAGTTCTTTGAACGCTGACAATCCAAGCATTCCAAATAAACACGTGCTTGTTCTTCCACAAATGGCCAAAATCCCTCATAAGTCATGGCGAAGAAGTGAGTTCAATCTAAAGGAATCGGTGCCTTTCCAAAAAGTACTTATGGGCCCAAAACGAACACCGTATGCAAAAGTCACACTCAGTTCTTCGAACACCGACAATCCAAGCATTCCAAATAAGCAAGTGCTTATTCTTCCACAAACAGCCGAAATCCCTGATACGTCATGATGAAAAGGGTTAGTTCCATGTAAAAGGTATGCTACCTTTCCGAAAAGTACTTATGGGCCCAGAACAGACACCGGCTGCAAAAGTGACACTCAGTTCTTCGAACGCCGACAATCCAAGCGTTCCAAATGAAATCGTGCTTGTTCTTCGACAAATGGCCTAAATCCCTCATTCGTCATGGTGAAGCAGTGAGTTCAGCCCAAAAGGGTCGCTACCTTTCCGGAAAGTACTTATGGGCCCAAAATGGACACCATATGAGAAAGTCACACTTAGTTCTTCGAACGCCGACAATCCAAGCGTTCGAAATTTGCAAGTGCTTGTTCTACCACAAACGGGCAAAATCCCTCATACGTCATGGCGAAGCAGTGAGTTCAATCGAAAGGGGTCGCTACCTTTTCGAAAATTATTATGAGCCCAAAACAGCCACCGCCTGCAAAAGTCACACTCAGTTCTTCGGACGCCGACAATCCAAGCGTTCCAAATAACCAAGTGCTTGTTCCTCCACAAATGCCCAAAATCCATCATACGTCATGGCGAAGCAGTGAGTTCAATCCAAAGGGGTCGCTACCTTTCTGAAGAGTATTATTGGCTTAAAACGGCCACCGCCTGCAAAAGTCACACTCAGTTCTTCGAACGTTGACAATCCAAGTATTCCAAATAAACACGTGGTTGTTCTTCCACAAAATGGCCAAAATCCCTCATACGTCATGGCGAAGAAGTGAGTTTAATCCAAAAGGGTCGGTGCCCTTCCAAAAAGTACTTATGGGCCCAAAACGAACACCGTATGCAAAAGTCACACTCAGTTCTTCGAACACCGACAATCCAAGCGTTCCAAATAAGCAAGTGCTTATTCTTCCACAAACGACTGAAATCCCTGATACGTCATGAGGAAAAGGGTTAGTTCCATGTAAAACGGACGCTACCTTTCCGAAAATTATTTATGGGCCCAGAACGAACACCGGCTGCAAAAGTGACACTTAGTTCTTCGAATGCCGATAATCCAAGCGTTCCAAATGAAATAGTGCCTGTTCTTCGACAAATGGCCTAAATCCCTCATTCGTCATGGTGAAGTGGTGAGTTCAGCCCAAAAGGGTTGCTACCTTTTCGAAAAGTACTTATGGGCCCAAAACAGACACCGTATGTAAAAGTCACACTTAGTTCTTCGAACGCTGACAATCCAAGCGTTCGAAATTAGCAAGTGCTTGTTCTACCACAAACGGCCAGAATCCCTCATACGTCATGGCGAAGCAGTGAGTTCAATCGAAAGGGGTCGCTACCTTTTCAAAAAGTATTATGGGCCCAAAACGGCCACCGCCTGCAAAAGTCACACTCAGTTCTTCGAACGCTGACAATCCAAGCGTTCCAAATAAGCAAGTGCTTGTTCCTCCACAAATGGCCAAAATCCCTCATACGTCATGGCGAAGCAGTGAGTTCAATCCAAAGGGGCCGCTACCTTTTTGAAGAGTATTATTGGCTTAAAACGGCCACTGCCTGCAAAAGTCACACTCAGTTCTTAGAACGCCGACAATCCAACCGTTCCAAATAAACACGTGCTTGTTCTTCCACAAATGGCCAAAAATCCTCATACGTCACGGCGAAGAAGTGAGTTCAATCAAAAAGGGTTTGTGCCTTTCCAAAAAGTACTTATGGGCCCAAAATGAACACTATATGCAAAAGTCACACTCAGCTCTTCAAACACCGACAATCCAAGCGTTCCAAATAAGCAAGTGATTGTTCTTCCACAAACAGTCGATATCCCAGATACGTTATGATGAAAAGGGTTAGTTCAATGCAAAAGGGTCGCTACCTTTCCGAAAAGTACTTATCGGCCTAAAATGGACACCGCATGCAAAAGTCACACTCAGTTCTTCGAACGCCGACAATCCAAGCATTCCAAATAAACACGTGCTTGTTTTTCCACAAATGGCCAAAATCCCTCATACGTCACGGCGAAGAAGTGAGTTCAATCCAAAAGGGTTGCTGCCTTTCCGAAATGTACTTTGGGCCCCGAACAAACATCGTATGCAAAAGTCACTCTCAGTTCTTCGAACATCGACAATCCAAGCGTTCCAAATAAGCAAGTGCTTGTTCGTCCACAGACGGTCAAAATCCCTGATACATCATTATGAAAAGGGTTAGTTCAATGTAAAAGGGTTGCTACCTTTTCGAAAAGTACTTATAGGCCCAAAATGGACACCGCCTGCAGAAGTCACACTCTGTTCATCGAACGCCGACAATCCAAGCGTTCCAAATAAGCAAGTGCTTGTTCTTTCAGAAATGGCCAAAAGCAGTGAGTTCAATCCAAAAGGGTTACTACCTCTCCGAAATGTACTTATGGGCCCAAAATGGACACCTATGCAAAAGTGACACTCAGTTCTTCGAACGTCGACAATCCAAACGTTCCAAATAAGCAAGTGCTTGTTCTTCCACAAACGGCCGAAATCCCTAAAACGTCGCGACGAAAAGGGTTAATTCAATCCAAAAGGGTCGCCACCTTTTTGAAAAGTTCTTATGGGCCCAAAACGGACACAGCCTGCAAAAGTCACACTCAGTTCTTCGAATGCCGACAATCCAAGTGTTCCAAATAAGCAAGTGCTTGTTCTTCCACAAACGGCCAAAATCCCTAATACGTCATGACAAAAAGAGTTAGTTCAATCCAAAAGGGTCGCTACCTTTCCGAAATGTACTTATGGGCCTAAAACGAACGTTCGAACGTCAACAATCTGAGCGTTCCCAATAAGCAAGTGCTTGTTTTTCCAGAAACGGCCAAAATCCCTCATATATCATGCCGAAGCAGTGAGTTCCTTTGAAAGGGGTCGCTACCTTTCCGAAAAGTACTTATGGGTCCAAAACGAACACCGTATGCAAAAGTCACACTTAGTTCTTCGAACACCGACAATCCAAGCGTTCCAAATAAGCAAGTGCTTGTTCTTCCACAAACGACCGAAATCCTTAATACGTCATGAGGAAAAGGGTTAGTTCCATGCAAAATGGACGCTACCTTTTCGAAAAGTATTTATGGGCCTAGAATGGACACCGACTGCAAAAGTGACACTCAGTTCTTCGAACGTCGACAATCCAAGCGTTCCAAATGAAATCGTGCTTGTTCTTTGACAAATGGCCTAAATCCCTCATTCGTCATGATAAAGCGGTGAGTTCAGCCCAAAAGGGTTGCTACCTTTTCAGAAAGTACTTATGGGCCCAAAACGGACACCGTATGCAAAAGTCACACTTAGTTCTTTGAACGCCGACAATCCAAGCGTTCCAAATAAGCAAGTGCTTGTTCTTCCACAAATGGTCGAAATCCCTGATACGTCATGATGAAAGGGTTAGTTCAATGCAAAAGGGTCGCTACCTTTCCGAAAAGTACTTATGGGCCCAAAACGGACACTGCCTGCAAAAGTCACACTCTGTTCATCGAACGCCGACAATCTAAGCGTTCCAAATAAGCAAGTGCTTGTTCTTTCACAAATGGCCAAAATCACTCATACGTCATGGTGAAGTAGTGAGTTCAATCCAAAAGGGTCGGTACCATTCCAAAATGTACTTAAGGGCCCAAAACGAACACCGCATGCAAACGTCACACTCAGTTCTTCGAACATCGACAATCCAAGCGTTCCAAATAAGCAAGTGCTTGTTTCTCCAGAAATGGCCGAAATTCCTCATACGTCACGGTGAAGCAGTGAGTTAATCAAAAGGGGTCGCTAACTTTTCGAAGAGTATTATTGGCTCAAAACGACCACCTCCTGCAAAAGTCAGACTCAGTTCTTCGAATGTCGACAATCCAAGTGTTCCAAATAAACACGTCTTTGTTCTTCCACAAATGACCAAAATCCCTCAAACGTCATGGCGAAGCAGTGAGTTCAACCCAAAAGGGTCTGTACCTTTCCAAAATGTACTTATGGGCCCAAAAGGAATAGCGTATGCAAAAGTCACACTCAGTTCTTCGAACATCGACAATCGAAGCGTTCCAAATAAGCAAGTGCTCGTTCTTCCACAAACGGACGAAATCCTTGATACATCATGATGAAAAGGGTTAGTTCCATGCAACAGTGTCGCTACCTTTCCGAAAAGTGCTTATGGGCCCAAAATGAACACCGCCTGCAAAAGTGACATTCAGTTCTTCGAACACCAACAATCCAAGCGTTCCAAATGAAATCGTGCTTGTTTTTCGACAAATGGCCTGAATCCCTCATTCGTCATGGTGAAGCAGTGAGTTCAATCCAAAAGGGTCGCTACCTTTTCGAAAAGTACTTATGGGCCCAAAACGGATACTGTATGCAAAAGTCACAGTCAGTTCTTCGAACACCGACAATCCAAGCGTTCCAAATTAGCAAGTGCTTGTTCTACCCCCAAACGACCAAAATCCCTCATGCCTAATGGCGAAGTAGCGAGTTCAATCGAAAGGGGTCGCTACCTTTTCGAAAAGTATTGTGGGCCCAAAATGGCCACCACCTGCAAAAGTCAAACTCAGTTCTTCGAACGCCGACAATCCAAGCGTTCCAAATAAGTAAGCGCTTGTTCTCCCACAAATGGCCAAAATCCCTCATACATCACGGCGAAGCAGTGAGTTCAATCCAAAGGGGTCACTACCTTTCTGAATTGTATTATGGGCCTAAAACGGCTACCCCCTACAAAAGTCACACTAAGTTCTTCGAACACTGACAATCCAAGCGTTCCAAATAAAAACGTACTTGTTCTTCCCCAAATGGCCAAAATCCCTCATACGCCACGGCGAAGAAGTGATTTAAATCCAAAAGGGTCGGTGCCTTTCCGAAATGTACTTATGGGCCCAAACCGAACATCATATGTAAAAGTCACACTCAGTTCTTTGAACACAGACAATCCAAGCGTTCCAAATAAGCAGGTGTTTGTCCTTCCACAAACGGCCGAATTCTCCGATACGTCATGATGAAAAGGGTTAGTTCAATACAAAGGGTCGCTACCTTTCTAAAAAGTACTTATGGGCCCAAAACGAACACTGCCTACAAAAGTCATACTCAGTTCTTCGAACGCCAACAATCCAAGCATTCCAAATAAGCAAGTTCTTGTTCTTTCACAAATGGCCAAAATCACTCATAAGTCACGATGAAGCAGTGAGTTCAATCCAAAAGGGTTGCAACCTTTCCGAAATGTACTTATGGGCCCAAAACGGACACTGTATGCAATAGTCACAATCAGTTCTTCGAACATCGACAATCCAAGCATTCCAAATAAGCAAGTGCTTGTTCTTCCACAAAAGGCCGAAATCCCTGATACGTCGTGATGAAAAGGGTCAGTTTAATCCAAAAGGGCCGCTACCTTTTCGAAAAGTCCTTATGGGCCCAAAATGGACACAGCCTGCAAAAGTCACACTCAGTTCTTCGAACGCCGACAATCCAAGCGTTCCTAGTAAGCAAGTACCTATTCTTCCACAAATGGCCAAAATCCCTGATATGTCGTGACAAAAAGAGTTAGTTCAGTCCAAAAGGGTCGCTACCTTTCCGAAATGTACTTATGGGCCAAAAATAGACACCGTATGCAAAAGTCACACTCAGTTCTTCGAACGTTGACATTCCAAGCGTTCCAAATAAGCAAGTGCTTATTCTTCCACAAATGGCCAAAATCCTTTATACATCATGGTGAAGCAGTGAGATCATTCCAAAGGGGTCGCTACCTTTTCGAAAAGTACTCATGGGCCTAAAATGGACACCGCCTACAAAAGTCACACTCAGTTCTTCGAACGCCGACAATCCAAGCGTTCCAAATAAGCAAGTTCTTGTTCTTCCACAAACGTTCGAAATCCTTGATATGTCTCGATGAAAAGGGTTAGTTCAATCCAAAAGGGTCGCTACCTTTTTTAAAAGTGCTTATGGGCCCAAAACGGACACCATATGCAAAAGTCACGCTCAGTTCTTCTAACGCCGACAATCCAAGCGTTCCAAATAAGCACGTGCTTGTTCTTCCACAAACAGCCGAAATCCCTGATAAGTCGCGATAAAAAGGGCTAGTTCAATCCAAAAGGGTCGCTACCTTTTCGAAAAGTACTTGTGGGCCCAAAACGGACACCGTCTGCAAAAGTCACACTCCGTTCTTCGAACGTCGACATTCAAGCGTTCCAAATAAGCAAGTGCTTATTCTTCCACAAATGGCCAAAATCCTTCATACATCATGGTGAAGCAGTGAGTTCACTCCAAAGGGGTCGCTACCTTTCCGAAAAGTACTTATGGGCCCAAAATGGACACCGCCTGCAAAAGTCACACTCAGTTCTTCGAACGCCGACAATCCAAGCGTTCCAAATAAGCAAGTGCTTGTTCTTCCACAAACATTTGAAATCCTTGATATGTCTC
Source organism: Olea europaea var. sylvestris (assembly GCF_002742605.1). NCBI lineage: Eukaryota > Viridiplantae > Streptophyta > Magnoliopsida > Lamiales > Oleaceae > Olea > Olea europaea. The sequence continues at coordinate 94,459 of NW_019257403.1, forward strand.
GATGAAAAGGGTTAGTTCAATCCAAAAGGGTCGCTACCTTTTTTAAAAGTACTTATGGGCCCAAAACGGACACCGTATACAAAAGTCACGCTCAGTTCTTCTAACGCCGACAATCTAAGCTTTCCAAATAAGCACGTGCTTGTTCTTCCACAAATGGCCAAAATCCCTAATAAGTTGCGATGAAAAGGGCTAGTTCAATCCAAAAGGGTCGCTACCTTTTCGAAAAGTACTTGTGGGCCCAAAACAGACACTGTCTGCAAAAGTCACACTCCGTTCTTCAAACGTAGACAATCCAAGCATTCCAGTTAAATACGTGCTTGTTCTTCCACAAACAGCCAAAATCCCTCATATGTCATGGCGTAGCAGTGAGTTCAATCCAAAAGGGTCGTTACCAATCCGAAAAAGTACTTATGGGCCCAAAGCGAACTCCGTATGAAAAACACACACTTTGTTCTTCGAACGTCGACAATCCAAGCGTTCCAAATAAGCAAGTACTTGCTCTTCCACAGATGGTAGAAATCCCTGATACGTCGCTACGAAAAGGGTTAGTTCAATCCAAAAGTGTCGCTGCCTTTTCGAAAAGTTCTTATGGGCCCATAGCGGACACCGTCTGCAAAAGTCACACTCAGTTCTTCGAACATCGACAATCGAAGAATTCCGAATAAGCAAGTGCTTGTTCTTCCACAAACAGTCGAAATCCCTGATACGTCATGATGAAAAGAGTTAATTCAATCCAAAAGGGTTTCTACCTTTCTGAATAGTACTTATGGACCCAAAACGAACACCGTATGCAAAAGTCACAATCAATTCTTCGAACGTCGACAATCCAAGCATTCCAAATAAGCAAGTGCTTGTTCTTCCACAAACGGTCAAAATCCCTTATACGTCATGGTGAAGCAGTGAGTTCAATTTAAAAGGGTCGTTACCTTTTCGAAAAGTACTTATGGGCCAAAATTGGACACCGTATGCAAAAGTCACACTCAGTTCTTCGAACGTGGACAATCCAAGCATTCCAAATGAGCAAGTGCTTGTTCTTCCACAAACGGCCAAAATCTCTGATGTGTCGCAATGAAAAGTGTTAGTTCAATCCAAAGGGGTCGCTATCTTTTTGAAAAGTACTTATGGGCCCAAAATGAACATCGTCTGCTAGAGTCACACTAAGTTCTTCGAACGCTGACAATCCAAGTGTTCCAAATAAACACGTGCTTGTTCTTCCATAAATGGCCGAAATCCCTCACACGTCACGGCCAAGCAGTGAGTTCAATCCGAAAGGGTCATTACCTTTTCGAAAAGTACTTATGGGCGTAAAACAGACACCGTAGGCATGAGCTTCACTCATTTTTTCGAACGCTGATAATCCAAGCGTTCCAAATAAGCAAGTGCTTCTTCTTCCACAAACGGCCAAAACCCCTCATACGTCATGTCAAAGCTATGAGTTCAATCCAAAAGGGTTGCTACCTTTTCGAAAAGTGCTTATGGGCCCAAACGGACACTATATGCAAAAGTCACACTCAGTTCTTGGAACTTCGACAATCCAAGAGTTCCAAATAAGCAAGTGCTTGATCTTCCACAAATGGCTAAAATCACTCATACATCATGGCGAAGCAGTGAGTTCATTCCAAAAGGGTCGCTACCTTTTCGAAAAGTACTTATGGGCCCAAAACGGACACCGTATGCAAAAGTCACACTTTGTTCTTCGAATGTCAGCAATCCAAGCTTTCCAAATCAACACATGCTTGTTCTTCCAAAAAAAGCCAAAATCCCACATTCGTCACGACAAAACAGTGAGTTCAATCCAAAAGGGTCGTTACCATTTCGAAAAGTACTTATGGGCCTAAAACGAACTCCGTATGGAAAAGTCACACTCAGTTCTTTGAACGTCGACAATCCAAGCAATCCAATTAAGCAAGTGCTTGTTCTTCCCCAAACGATCGAAATCCCTGACACGACGCGATGAAGAGGGTCAGTTCAATCCAAAAGGGTTGCTATCTAGTTGAAAATTTCTTATGGGCCCAAAACGGACACAGTTTACAAAAGTCACACTCAGTTCTTCGAACGCCGACAATCCAAGCGTTCCAAATAAGCAAGTGCTAGTTCTTCCACAAATGGTCGAAATCCCCGATACGTCGTGATGAAAAAGGTTAGTTCAATCCAAAAGGATCGCTACCTTTCTGAAAAGTACTTATGGGTCCAAAACGGAGAACGTATGCAAAAGTCACACTCAGTTCCTCAAACGCTGACAATCTAAGCGTTCCAAAAAGTAAGTGCTTGTTCTTCCACAAATGGCTAAAATCCCTCATACGTCACGACGAAGCAGTGAGTTCAATCCAAAAGGGTCGCTACTTTTCCGAAATGTACTTATGGGCCCAAAACGGACACTATATGCAAAAGTCACACTCAGTTCTTCGAACGCCAACAATCCAAGCGTTCCAAATAAGCAAGTGCTTGTTCTTCCACAAACGATCAAAATCCCTAATACGCCATGACGAAAAGGGTTAGTTCAATCCAAAAGGGTCTCTACCTTTTCGAAAAGTACTTATGGGTCTAAATCGAACACCGGATGCCAAAGTCACACTCAGTTCTTCGAACGTGGACAATCCAAACTTTCCAAATGAGCAAGTGCTTGTTCTTCCACAAACGGTCGAAATCCCTGATGTGTCGCAATTAAAAGGGTTAGTTCAATCCAAAAGGGTCGCTATCTTTCTGAAAAGTACTTATGGGCCCAAAACGGACACCGTCTGCAAAAGTCACACATAGTTCTTCGAACATCGACAATCCAAGCATTCCAAATAAACAGGTGCTTGTTCTTCACAAATGGCTGAAATCCCTCACACGTCACAGCGAAGCTGTGAGTTCAATCCAAAAGGGTCATTACCTTTCCGAAAAGTACTTATGGGCCTAAAACGGACATCGTTTGCATAAGTCACACTCAGTTCTTCGAACGTGGAAAATCAAAACGTTCCAAATAAGCAAGTGATTGTTCTTCCACAAAAGGCCAAAATCCCTCACACGTTACGACAAGGCTATGAGCTTAATCCAGAAGGGTCGCTAACTTTTCGAAAAGTACTTATGGACTCAAACGGACACCGTATGCAAAAGTCACACTCGGTTCTTCGAATGCCAACAATCCAAGCGTTCAAAACAAGCAAGTACTTGTTTTTCCACAAATGGCAGAAATCCCAGATACGTCGTGACGAAAAGGGTTAGTTCAATCCAAAAGGGTCGCTACCTTTCCGAAAAGTACTTATGGGCCCAAAACTGACACCGTCTACAAAAGTCACACTCTGTTCTTCGAACATCGGCAATCCAATCTTTCCAAATCAACACGTGCTTGTTCTTCCAAAAATGGCCAAAATCCCACATTCGTCATGGTGAAGGAGCGAGTTCAATCCAAAAGGGTCGCTACATTTCAAAAAAGTACTTATGGACCCAAAATGGACACCGTATGCAAAAGTCATACTCAGTTCTTTGAACTCTGACAATCCAAGCATTCCAAATAAGCAAGTGCTTGTTCTTACACAAACGGTTAAAATCCCTTATACGTCATGACGAAAAAGGGTTAGTTCAATCCAAAAGGGTCGCTACCTTTTCAAAAAGTACTTATGGGACCAAAACTGACACTGTCTGCAAAAGTCACACTCTGTTCTTCGAACGTCGACAATCCAAGAATTCCAATTACACAAATGCTTGTTCTTCCTCAAATGGCCAAAACCCTCATATGTCACGACGTAGCAGTGAGTTCAATCCAAAAGGGTCGTTACCACTTTGAAAAGAACTTATGGGCCCAAAACGAACTCCGTATGGAAAAGTCACACTCAGTTCTTCGAACGCCGACAATCGAAGCGTTCCAAATAAGCAAGTGCTTGTTCTTCCACAAATGGCCAAAATCCTTGATATGTCGTGATGAAAAGGGTTGCTACAACTAGAAAAGTTCTTATGGGCCCAAAACGGACACAGTCTGAAAAAGTCACACTCAGTTCTTCGATCACCGACAATCCAAGAGTTCCAAATAAGCAAGTGCTTGTTCTTCCACAAACGGCCGAAATCCAAGATACGTCGTGACAAAAAGGATTAGTTCAATCCAAAAGGGTCGCTACCTTTCCAAAAAGTACTTATTGGGCCGAAACGGAGACCGTATGCAAAAGTCACACTCAGTTCTTCGAACGCCGACAATCCAAGCGTTCCAAATAAGCAAGTGCTTGTTTTTCCAAAAAAGGCCAAAATCCCTCATACGTCACGGCGAAGCAGTGAGTTCAATCCAAAAGGGTCGCTACCTTTTCGAAAAGTGCTTATGGGTCCAAAATGGAGACCGTATGCAAAAGTCACGCTTAGTTCTTTGAACGTCGACAATCCAAACGTTCCAAATAAGCAAAAGCTTACTTTTCCAGAAACGACCGAAATCCCAGATAAGTCATGATGAAAAGGGTTAGTTCAATGCAAAAGGGTTGCTACCTTTTCAAAAAGTACTTATGGGCCCAAAATGGACACCGCCTGCAAAAGTCACACTCAGTTCTTTGAACGCCGACAATCCAAGCGTTCAAAATAAACACGTGCTTGTACTTCCATAAATGGCCAAAATCCCTCATACGTCACGGTGAAGCAGCGAGTTCAATCCAAAAGAGTCTTACCTTTCCAAAAAGTACTTATGGGCCTAAATCAGACATCGTATGCAAAAGCCACACTAAGTTTTTCGAACGCCGACAATCCAAGCGTTCCAAATAGGCAAGTGCTTGTTCTTCCACAAATGGCGAAAATCCATGATACATCGTGAGGAAATGATTTAGTTCAATCCAAAAGGGTCGCTATCTTTCCGAAAAGCACTTATGGGCCCAAAACGGACACCATCTGCAATAGTCACTCTCAGTTCTTCGAACGTCGACAATCCAAGTGTTCCAAATAAATACGTGCTTGTTCTTCCACAAACGGTCGAAATCCCTGATACGTCGTGAGGAAGAGGGTTAGTTCAATCCAAAAGGGTCGCTACCTTTTCGAAAAGTACTTATGGGTCCAAAACGGAGACCGTATGCAAAAGTCACACTCAGTTCTTCGAAAGCCGAAAATCTAAGCGTTCTAAAATGCAAGTTCTTATTCTTCCACAAATGGCTGAAATCCCTCATATGTCATGATGAAGCAGTGAGTTCAATCCAAAAGGGTCGCTACCTTTTCGAAATGTACTTATGGGGCTAAAACGGACACTGTATGCAAAAGTCATACTCAGTTCTTCGAACGCTGACAATCCAAGCGTTCCAAATAAGCAAGTGCTTGTTCTTACACAAACGGCCAAAATCCCTTATACGTCATAACGAAAAAAGGTTAGTTCGATCCAAAAGGGTCGCTATCTTTTCGAAAAGTACTTATGGGCCCAAAACTGACACCGTCTACAAAAGTCACACTCAGTTCTTCGAACATCGACAATCCAAGCATTCCAATTAAACACGTGCTTGTTCTTCCACAAACGGCCAAAATCCAACATATGTCACGGCGTAGCAGTAAGTTCAATCCAAAAGGGTCGTTACCATTTCGAAAAGTACTTATGGGCCCAAAACGAACTCCGTATGGAAAAGTCACACTTAGTTCTTCGAACGCCGAAAATCCTAGCGTTCCAAATAAGCAAGTGCTTGTTCTTCCATAAACGGCCAAAATCCCTGACACGTCGTGACGAAAAGGGTTAGTTCAATTGAAACAGATCGCTACAACTCGAAAAGTTCTCATGGGCCCAAAACGGACACAGTCTGCAAAAGTTACACTCAATTCTTCGATCGCCGACAATCCAAGCGTTCCAAATAAGCGAGTGCTTGTTCTTCCACAAAAGACTGAAATCCCTGATACATTGCGAGAAAATGATTTAGTTCAATCCAGAAGGGTCGCTATCTTTCCAAAAAGTACTTATGGGCCCAAAACGGACACCGCCTGCAAAAGTCACACTCAGTTCTTCGAACGCCGACGATCCAAGCGTTCCCAATAAGCAAGTGCTTGTTGTTCCACAAAAGGCCAAAATCCCTCATACGTCACGGCGAAGCAGTGAGTTCAATCCGAAAGGGTCGCTACCTTTTCGAAAAGTATTTATGGGTCCAAAATGAAGACCGTATGCAAAAGTCACGCTTTGTTCTTCGAACGCCGACAATCCAAGCGTTCCAAATCGGCAAGTGCTTGTTCTTCCACAAATGGCCGAAATCCCTCATATGTCACGACGAAGCAATGAGTTCAATCCAAAACGGTCGCTACCTTTCTAAAAAGTACTTATGGGCCCAAAATGGACATCGCATGCAAAAGTCACACTCAGTTCTTCGAACGTCGACAATCCAAGCATTCCAGATAAGCATGTTCTTTAGTCTTCCACAAACAACCGAATTTGATAATACGTCACCACGAAAAGAGTTAGCTCAATCCAAAAGGGTCGCTACCTTTTTGAAAAGTACTTATGGTCCCAACATGGACGACGTATGCAAAAGTCACACTCAGTTCTTCGAACGTCGACAATCCAAGTGTTCCAAATAAGTAAGTGCTTTAGTCATCCACAAATAGCCGAAGTTGCTAATACGTCGCGACGAAAAGGGTTAGTTCAATCCAAAAGGATCGCTACCTTTCTGAAAAGTACTTATGGGACCAAAACGGATACCGTATGCGAAAGTCACACTTAGTTCTTCGAACGCCAAAAATCCAAGCGTTCCAAATAAGCAAGTGCTTGTTCTTCGACAAACGGCTAAAATCCCTGATACATCGTGACGAAAAGGGTTAGGTCAATCCAAAAGGGTCGCTACCTTTTCGAAAAGTACTTAAGGTCCCAAAACGGACACTGTATACAAAAGTCACACTCCGCTCTTCGAATGCCGACAATCCAAGCGTTCCAAATAAACAAGTGTTTATTCTTCCATAACTAGCGAAAATCCCTCCTTTGTCACGACGAAGCAGTGAGTTCAATCCAAAAGGGTCTCTTCCTTTCCGAAAAGTACTTACGGGCCCAAAACGGACACTGTCTGTAAAAGTCTCACTCAGTTCTTCGAACGCCGACAATCCAAGCGTTCCAAATAAGAAAGTGCTTATTCTTCCACAAACGGCCGAAATCCCAGATAGGTCACAGCAAAAAAGGGTTAGTTTAATCCAAAAGGGTCGCTACCTTTTCGAAAAGTACTTATGGGCCCAAAACGAACACTGTATGCAAAAGTCACACTTAGTTCTTCGAAAGTTGAAAATCCAAGTGTTCCAAATAGGCAAGTGGTTGTTATTCCACAAATGGCCGAAATCCCTCATACGTCATGATGAAGCAGTGAGTTCAATCCAAAAGGGTCGATACCTTTTCGTAAAGTACTTATGGGCCCAAAACGGACACCATCTGAGAAAGTCACACTCAGTTCTTCGAACGCCGACAATCCAAACGTTCCAAATAAACACGTCCTTATTCTTCAACAAATGGCCAAAATCCTTCCTATGTCACGATAAAGTTGTGAGTTCAACCCAAAAGGGTCGTTACCTTTCTGAAAAGTACTTATGGGCCCAAAATGGACATCGCATGCAAAAGTCACACTCAGTTCTTCGAACGTCGACAATCCAAGCGTTCCAAATAAGCAACTGCTTTAGTCTTCCACAAATATCCAAAATCTTTTATACGTCGCGACGAAAAGGGTTAGTTCAATCCAAAAGGGTCGCTACCTTTTTGAAAAGTACTTATGGTCCCAAAACGGACACTGTCTACAAAAGTCACACTTCGTTCTTCGAACGTCGACAATCCAAGTGTTCCAAATAAACAAGTGTTTATTCTTCCACAAACAGCCAAAGTCCCTCATTCATCACGACGAAGCAGTGAGTTCAATCCAAAAGGGTCGTTACCTTTTCGAAAAGTACTTATGGGCCCAAAACAGACACTGTCTGTGAAAGTCACACTTAGTTCTTCGAACGCCGACAATCCAAGCGTTCAAAATTAACACGTGCTTGTTCTTCCACAAACGGCCAAAATCCCTCATACATCGCGGCGAAGTAGTAAGTTAAATCCAAAAGGGTTGTTACCTTTCTGAAAAGTACACATGGGCCCAAAATGGACATCGTATGCAAATGTCTCGCTCAGTTCTTCAGACGCCGACAATCCAGGCGTAGCAAGTGCTTGTTCTTCCACAAACGGTCGAAATACTTGACAAGTCACAACGAAAAGGGTTAGTTCAATCCAAAAGGGTCCCTACCTTTCTGAAAAGTACTTATGGACCCAAAACAGACACCGTATGCAAAAGTCACACTCAGTTCTTTGAACGTCGACAATCCAAGCGTTCTAGATAAGCATGTTCTTTAGTCTTCCACAAACAGCAGAATTTGCTAATACATCACCACGAAAAGGGTTAGTTCAATCCAAAAGGGTCGCTACCTTTTCGAAAAGTACTTATGGTCCCAACACGGACACCGCATGCAAAAGTCACACTCAGTTCTTCGAACGACGAAAATCCAGGCGTTCCAAATAAGTAAGTGCTTGTTCTTCCACAAACTATCAAAATCCCAGATACGTCGTGACAAAAAAGGTTTGTTCAATCCAAAAGGGTCGCTACCTTTTCTAAAAGTACTTATGGGCCCAAAACGGACACTGTCTACAAAAGTCACACTCAGTTCTTCGAACGCCGACAATCCAAGCATTCCAAATAAACATGTGCTTATTCTTCCATAAATGGCCAAAATCCCTCATTCGTCAGAATGAAGGAGTGAGTTCAATCCAAAAGGGTCACTACCTTTCTGAAAAGTACTTATGTACCCAAAATGGGCACCGTCTGCAAAAGTCACACTCAGTTCTTCGAACGCTGACAATCCAAGCGTTGCAAACAAGCAAGTGCTTGGTCTTCCACAAACAGGCGAAATCCCTGATACGTCATGTTGAAAAGAGTGAGTTCAATCCAAAAGGGTCGCTACCTTTCTGAAAAGTACTTATGGGCCAAAAATGGACTTGGTTTGCAAATGTCACACTCAGTTCTTCTAACGTCGACAATCCCAGTGTTCCGAATAAGCAAGTGCTTATTCTTCCACAAACGGCTGAAATCCCTAATACGTCATGACGAAAAGGGTTAGTTCAATCCAAAAGGGTCACTAACTTTCCAAAAAGTACTTATAGGCCCAAAACGGACACCGTCTGCAAAAGTCACACTCAGTTCTTCGAACGCCGACAATCCAAGAGTTCCAAATAAACACGTGCTTGTTCTTCCACAAATGGCTAAAATCCCTCATTCGTCACGACGAAGTGGTGAGTTCAATCCAAAAGGGTCGCTACCTTTTCAAAAAGTACTTATGGGTCCAAAACGGACACCGTCTGCAAAAGTCACACTCAGTTTTTCGAACGCCGACAATCCATGCGTTCCAAACAAGAAAGTACTTGTTCTTCCACAAATGGGCGAAATCCCTGATACGTCATGATGAAAAGAGTTAGTTCAATCCAAAAGGGTCGCTACCTTTTCGAAAAGTCCTTATGGGACCAAAATGGACACGGTCTGGAAATGTCACACTTAGGGCTTCTAACGTCGACAATCCAAGCGTTCCAAATAGGCAAGTGCTTGTTCTTCCACAGACGGTCGAAATCCCTGATATGTCGTGATGAAAATTGTTAGTTCAATCCAATAGGGTCGCTAACCTTCCGAAAAGTACTTATGGGCCCAAAATGGACACCGTCTGCAAAAGTCACACTCAGTTCTTCGAACACCGACAATCCAAGCGTTCCAAATAAACACGTGCTTGTTCTTCCACAAACGGTCGAAATCCCTAACACGTCATGGCGAAGCAGTGAGTTCAATCCAAAAGGGTCGCTACCTTTCCGAAAAGTACTTACGAGCCCAAAATGGACACTGTATGCAAACGCCACACTCAGTTCTTCTAACGCCGACAATCCAAGCGTTCCAATTAGGCAAGTACTTGTTATTCCACAAACGGCCGAAATCCATCATACGTCATGATGAAGTAGTGAGTTCATTCCAAAAGGGTCGCTACCTTTTCGAAAAGTACTTATGGGCCCAAAATGGATGCCGTCTGCAAAAGTCACACTCAGTTCTTTGAACGCCGACAATCCAAGCATTCCAAATTAACACGGGCTTGTTCTTCCACAAACGGCCAAAATCCCTCATACGTTACGGCGAAGTAGTGAGTTCAATCTAAAAGGGTCGTTACCTTTCCAAAAAGTACTTACGGGCTCAAGTCTCACTCAGTTCTTCGAACGCTGACAATCCAAGCGTTCCAAATAAGCAAGTGGTTATTCTTCCATAAACGGTCGAAATCCCTGATAGGCCGCAACAAAAAGGGTTAGTTCAATCCAAAAGGGTCGCTACCTTTCTGAAAAGTACTTATGGGCCCAAAACGAGCACTGTCTGTGAAAGTCACACTCAGTTCTTCTAACGCCGACAATTCAAGTGTTCCAAACAAGCAAGTGCTTGTTCTTCCACAAATGGGCGAAATCTCTAATACGTCATGATGAAAAGAGTTAGTTCAATCCAAAAGGGTCGCTACCTTTTCAAAAAGTCCTTATGGGCCCAAAATGGACACGGTCTAGAAATGTCACACTCAGGGCTTCTAACGTCGACAATCCAAGCGTTCCAAATAAGCAAGTGCTTGTTCTTCCACAGACAGTCGAAATCCCTGATATGTCACGATGAAAATTGTTAGTTCAATCCAATAGGGTCGCTAACCTTTCGAAAAGTACTTATGGGCCCAAAATGGACACCGTCTGCAAAAGTCACACTCAGTTCTTCGAACGTCGACAATCCAAGCGTTCCAAATAAACACATCCTTGTTCTTCCACAAACGGTCGAAATCTCTCACACGTCATGGCGAAGCTATGAGTTCAATCCAAAATGATCGCTACCTTTTCGAAAAGTACTTATGGGCCCAAAATGGACACTGTATGCAAAAGCCACACTCAGTTCTTCGAACGTCGACAATCCAAGCGTTCCAATTAGGCAAGTACTTGTTATTCCAAAAATGGCTAAAATCCCTCATACGTCATGAGGAAGTAGTGAGTTCAATCCAAAAGGGTCGGTACCTTTTCGAAAAGTACTTATGGGCCCAAAACGGATATCGTCTGCAAAAGTCACACTCAATTCTTCGAACGCCGACAATCCAAGCCTTCCAAATTAACACGTGCTTGTTCTTCCACAAACGGCCAAAATCCCTCATACGTTACGGCGAAATAGTGAGTTCAATCAAAAAGGGTCGTTACCTTTCCAAAAAGTACTTATGGGCTCAAAATTGACACCCTATGCAAAAGTCTCACTCATTTCTTCGAATGCCGACAATCCAAGCGTTCCAAATAGGAAAGTGCTTGTTCTTCCACAAATAGCCGAAATCCCTGACAGGTCGCAACAAAAAGGGTTAGTTCAATCCAAAAGGGTCGATACCTTTTCGAAAAGTACTTATGGGCCCAAAACGGACACTATATACAAAAGTCACACTCAGTTCTTCGAACGCCGACAATCCTAGCGTTCCAAATAGGCAAGTGCTTGTTATTCATCAAGTGGCCGAAATCCCTCATATGTCAGGATGAAGCAGTGAGTTCAATCCAAAAGGCTCGCTACCTTTTCAAAAAGTACTTAAGGGCCCAAAATGGATACCGTCTGCGGAAGTCACACTCAGTTCTTCGAACGCCAACAATCTAAGTGTTCCAAATAAACACATGCTTGTTCTTCCACAAATGGCCGAAATCCCTCACATGTCACAGTGAAGCAGTGAGTTCAATCCAAAAGGGTCGCTACCTTTCCAAAAACTACTTATGGGCCCGAAACGGACACTGTATCCAAAAGTCACACTCAGTTCTTCGAATATTGACAATCCAAGCGTTCCAAATAGGCAAGTACTTGTTATTCCACAAATGGCCGAAATCCCTCATAGGTCATGACAAAGCAGTGAGTTCAATCCAAAAGGGTCGCTACCTTTTCGAAAAGTACTTATGGGCCCAAAACGGACACCGTCTGCAAAAGTCACACTTAGTTCTTCGAACACCGACAATCTAAGAGTTCTAAATTAACACGGGCTTGTTCTTCCAAAAATGCCCAAAATCACTCATACGTCACGGCGAAGTAGTGAGTTCAATCCGAAAGGGTCGTTACCTTTCCAAAAAGTACTTATTGGCTCCAAACGGACACCGTATGCAAAAGTCTCACTCAGTTCTTTGAACGCCAACAATCCAAGCGTTCCAAATAAGCAAGTGGTTGTTCTTCCACAAACGGCCAAAATCCCTGATAGGTCACAACAAAAAGGGTTAGTTCAATCCAAAAGGGTCGCTACCTTTCTGAAAAGTACTTATGGGCCCAAAACGGGCACTGTCTGCGAAAGTCACACTCAGCTCTTCGAACGCCGACAATCCAAGCGTTCTAAATAAACACGTGCTTGATCTCCCACAAATGGCTAAAATCCCTCATATGTCACGGTGAAGTTGTAAGTTCAATCCAAAAGGGTCGTTACCTTTCTGAAAAGTACTTATGGGCCAAAAACGGACACCGTATGCAAAAGTCACACTCAGTTCTTCGAACATTGACAATCCAAGCATTCCAAATAAGCAAATTCTTTAGTTTTCCAAAAATAGCAAAAATCGCTAGTACGTCAAGATGAAAAAGGTTAGTTCAATCCAAAACGATCGCTACCTTTCTGAAAAGTACTTATGGGACCAAAACGGACACCGTATGCAAAAGTCGTACTTAGTTCTTCGAACGCCAAAAATCCAAGCGTTCCAAATAAGTAAGTGCTTGTTCCTCCACAAATGGCCAAAAACCCTGGTACGTCGCGACGAAAAGGGTTAGTTCAAATCAAAAGGGTCGTTACCTTTCCGAAAAGTACTTATGGGCCCAAAACGGACACCGTCTGCAAAAGTCACACTCAGATTTTCGAACGCCGACAATCCAAGCGTTCCAAACAAGCAAGTGCTTGTTCTTCCACAAACGGGCAAAATCCCTGATACGTCGTGATGACAAGAGTTAGTTCAATCCGAAGGGTCACTACCTTTTCGAAAAGTAGTTATGAGCCCAAAATGGACACCGCATGCAAAAGTCACACTCAGTTCTTCGAACGTCGACAATCCAAACCTTCCAAATAAGCAAGTGCTTTAGTCTTCCACAAATAGCCGAAATCGCTAATATGTTGCGATGAAAAGGGTTAGTTCAATCCAAAAGGGTCGCTACCTTTCTGAAAAGTACTTATGGGCCCAAAATGGACACTGTATGCAAAAGCGTTCCAAATAAACACGTGCTTATTCTTTGAACGTCGACAATCCAAGCCTTCCAAATAAGCAAGTGCTTTAGTCTTCCACAAATAGTCGAAATCACTAATTCGTCGCGACGAAAAGGTTCAGTTCAATCCAAAAGGGTCGCTACCTTTCTGAAAAGTACTTATGGGCCCAAAACGGACACTGTATGCAAAAGCGTTCCAAATATACACGTGCTTATTCTTCGAACGTCGACAATCCAAGCCTTCCAAATAAGCAAGTGCTTTAGTCTTCCACAAATAGTCAAAATCACTAATTCGTCGCGACGAAAAGTGTTAGTTCAATCCAAAAGGGTCGCTACCTTTTTGAAAACTACTTATGGGACCAAAATGGACACCTTTATGCGAAAGTCACACCCAGTTCTTCGAATGCCAAAAATCCAAGCATTCCAAATAAGGAAGTGCTTGTTCTTCCACAAACGGCCAAAATCCCTGATACATCATGACGAAAAGGGTTAGTTCAATCCAAAAGGGTCGCTACCTTTTCGAAAAGTACTTATTGTCCCAAAACGGACACTGTCTACAAAAGTCATACTCAATTCTTCGAACGTCGACAGTCTAAGAGTTCCAAATAAACACGTGCTTGTTCTTCCACAAATGGCCAAAATCCCTTATTCGTCACGACAAAGTAGTGAGTTCAATCCAAAAGGGTTGCTACCTTTCCGAAAAGTACTTATGGGCCAAAACAGACACTGTCTACAAAAGTCACACTCTGTTCTTCGAACGCCGACAATCCAAGCGTTCCAAATAAGCAAGTGCTTGTTCTTCCACAAACGGGCGAAATCCCTGATACGTCGCAATGAAAAGAGTTATTTCAATCCAAAAGGGCCGCTACCTTTTCGAAAGGTACTTATGGGCCCAAAATGGACACGATCTGCAAATGTCACACTCAGTTCTTTTAACGTCGACAATCCAAGCGTTCAAAATAAGCAATTGCTTGTTCTTCCACAAATGGTCGAAATCCCTGATACATCACGATGAAAAGAGTTTGTTCAATCTAAAAGGGTCGCTACCTTTTCCAAAAGTACTTATGGGCCCAAAACGGACAAGATCTGCAAAAGTCACACTTGATTCTTCTAACGTCAACAATCCATCCGTTCCAAATAAGCAAGTGCTTGTTCTTCCACAAATGGCAGAAATCCTTGATGCGTCGTGACAAAAAGGGTTATTTCAATCCAAAAGGGTCGCTAACTTTCTGAAAAGTACTTATGGGCCCAAAAACAGACACCGTCTGCAAAAGTCACACTCAGTTCTTCAAACGTCGAAAATCCAAGCGTTCCAAATAAACACATGCTTGTTCTTCCAAAAATGGCCAAAATCCCTCATTCGTCATGACGAAGCAGTGAGTTCAATCCAAAAGGGTTGATACCTTTTCGAAAAGTACTTATGGGCCCAAAACGGACACCGTCTGCAAAAGTCACACTCATTTCTTCTAACGCCGACAATCGAAGCATTTCAAATAAGCAAGTGCTTGTTCTTCCACAAACGGGTGACATCCATGATACACCGCGATGAAAAGAGTTAGTTCATCCAAAAGGGCTGCTACCTTTTCGGAAAGTACTTATGGGCCCAAAACGGACAAAGTCTTCAAATGTCACACTCAGTTCTTCTAACGTCGGCAATCCAAGTGTTCCAAATAAGCAAATTCTTGTTCTTCCCCAAACGGCCGAAATCCTTGATACGTCGCGATGAAAAGGGTTAGTTCAATCCAAAAGGTTCGCTAACTTTTTGAAAAGTAGTTATGGGCTTAAAACAGACACCATCTGCAAAAGTCACACTCAGTTCTTCGAACGTCGATAATTCAAGCGTTCCAAATAAACAGCGCTTGTTCTTCCACGAATGGCCAAAATCCCTCATACGTCACGAAAAAGTTCTGAATTCAATCCTAAAGGGTCGTTACCTTCCCGAAAACTACTTATGGGTCCAAAATGAACACCTTATGCAAAAGTCACACTCAGTTCTTCGAACGTCGACAATCCAAGTGTTCTAACTAAGCAAGTGCTTGTTCTTCCACAAACGGTCGAAATCCCTGAAATGTCGCAATGAAAATTGTTAGTTCAATCCGAAAGGGTCGTTAACTTTTCGAAAAGTACTTATGGGCCCAAAACGGACACCGTCTGCAAAAGTCACACTCAGTTCTTCGAACGCTGACAATCCAAGCATTCCAAATGAACACGTGCTTGTTCTTCCACAAACGGCCGAAATCCCTCACACGTCACGACGAAGCAGTGAGTTCAATCCAAAAGGGTCGCTAACTTTTCAAAAAGTACTTATGGGCCCAAATCGGACACTGTATGTAAAAGCCACACTCAGTTTTTCGAATGCCGACAATCCAAGCTTTCCAAATAAGCAAATTCTTGTTCTTCCACAAACGGCCGAAATCCCGGATACGTCGCAATGAAAAGGGTTAGTTCAATCCAAAAGGGTCACTAGCTTTTCAAAAAGTACTTATGGGCCCAAAACAGACACCGTCTGCAAAAGTCACACTCAGTTCTTCAAACGCCAACAATCCAAGCTTTCCAAATAAACACGTGCTTGTTCTTCCACAAATGGCCAAAATCCCTCATACGTCATGGAGAAGTTGTGAGTTCAATCCAAAAGGGTCGTTACCTTCCAAAAAGTACTTATGCGTCCAAAACGGACACCGTATGCAAAAGTCACACTCAGTTCTTCAAACGTCGACAATCCAAGCGTTCCAAATAAGCAAGTGCTTTAGTCTTTCACAAACTGGCGAAATCGCTAATACGTCGTGATGAAAAGGGTTAGTTCAATCCAAAAGGGTCGCTACCTTTCTGAAAAGTACTTATGGGCACAAAATGGACACCGTATGCAAAAGTCACACTCAGCTCTTCGGACGTCGAAAATCCAAGCGTTCCAAATAAGCAAGTGATTGTTCTTCCACAAACGGCCAAAATCCCTGATACGTCGTGATGAAAAGGGTTAGTTCAATCCAAGAGGGTCGCTACCTTTCCGAAAAGTACTTATAGGCCCAAGACGGACACTATCTACAAAAGTCACACTCAGTTCTTCAAACACTGACAATCCAAGTGTTCCAAATAAACACATGCTTGTTCTTCCACAAATGGCCAAAATCACTCTTTCGTCACGATAAAGTAGTAAGTTCAATCCAAAAGGGTCGCTACCTTTCCAAAAAGCACTTATTGGCCCAAAACGGACACCGTCTGTAAAAGTCACACGTAGTTCTTCGAACGCCGACAATCCAGGCGGTCCAAATAAACAAGTGCTTGTTCTTCCATAAATGGGCGAAATCCCTGATACGTTGCGACGAAAAGAGTTAGTTTAATCCAAAAAGGGTCGCTACCTTTTCGAAAAGTACTTGTGGGCCAAAAATGGACACGGTCTGCAAATGTCACACTCAGTTCTTCTAATGCCGACAAACCAAGCGTTCCAAATAAGCAAGGGCTTGTTTTTCCATAAATGATCGATATCCCTGATACGTCGAGATGAAAAGAGTTCGTTCAATCTAAAATGGTCGCTACCTTTTCGAAAAGTACTTATGGGCCCAAAACCGACATGGTCTGCAAATGATACACTCAGTTCTTCTAACGTCGACAATCCAAGCGTTTCAAATAAGCAAGTGCTTGTTCTTCCACAAATGGGCGAAATCCTGGATACGTTGCAACGAAAAGGGTTAGTTCAATCCAAAAGGGTCGCTAACTTCCCGAAAAGTACTAATGGGCCCAAAATGGACACAGTCAGCAAACGTCACACTCAATTCTTCTAATGTCGACAATCCATGCGTTCTAAACAAGAAAATGCTTGTTCTTCCACAAACGGTCAAAATCACTGATACGTCTCGACGAAAAGGGTTAGTTCAATCCAAAAGGGTCGCTAACATTTTGAAAAGTACTTATGCACACAAAATGAACACCGTCTGCAAAAGTCACACTCAGTTCTTCGAACGTCGACAATCCAAGTGTTCCAAATAAACACGTGCTTGTTCTTCCACAAGCGGCCAAAATCACTGATTCATCATGACGAAAAGGGTTAGTTCAATCCAAAAGGGTCGCTAACTTTTCGAAAAGTACTTATGGGTCCAAAACGAACACCGTCTGTAAATGTCACAATCAGTTCTTCAAACGCCGACAATCCAAGCGTTCCAAATAAACACGTGCTTGTTCTTCCACAAATGGCCAAAATCCCTCATACATCAGGGAGAAGTTGTGAGTTCAATCCAAAAGGGTCGTTACCTTCCGAAAAGTACTTATGGCCCCAAAACGGACACCGTATGCAAAAGTCACACTCAGTTCTTCGAACGTCGACAATCCAACCGTTCTAAATAAGCAAGTGATTTAGTCTTCCATAAACAGTCGAAATAGTTAATACAACGCAACGAAAAGGGTTAGTTCAATCCAAAAGGGTCCCTACCTTTCTGAAAAGTACTTATTGGCCCAAAACGGACACCGTTTGTAAAAATCACACTCAGTTCTTCAGACGTCGAAAATCCAAGCGTTCCAAATAAGCAAGTGCTTGTTCTTCTACAAATGGCCAAAATCCCTAATAGGTCGCAACAAAAAGGGTTAGATCAATCCAAAAGGGTCGCTACCTTTTCGAAAAGTACTTATGGCCCAAAACGGAGACCGTCTGTGAAAGTCACACTCAGTTCTTCGAGCGTCGACAATCCAAGCGTTCCAAATAAACATGTGCTTGTTCTTTCGCGAATGGCTAAAATCCCTTATACATCATGGTGATGTTGTGAGTTCAATCCAAAGGGGTCGTTACCTTTTCGAAAAGTACTTATGGGCCCAAAACGAACACTGTATGCAAAAGTCACACTCATTTCTTCGAACGTCGACAATCCGAGGGTTCCAAGTAAGCAAGTGCTTTAGCCTTCCACAAATAGCCGAAATCACTAATACGTCGCGACGAAAAGGGTTAGTTCAATCCAAAAGGGTCACTACCTTTTTGAAAAGTACTTATGGGCCCAAAACGGACACGGTCTGCAAATGTCACACTCAGTTCTTCTAACGCCGACAATCCAAGTGTTCCAAATGAGAAAGTGCTTGTTCTTCCATAAACAACCGAAATCCCTAATATGTCGCGATGAAAAGAGTTACTTCAATCTAAAAGGGTCGCTACCTTTTCGAAAAGTACTTATGGGTCCAAAACGTACACGGTCTGCAAATGTCACACTCAGTTCTTCTAACGTCGACAATCCAAGCGTTCCAAATAAGCAAGTACTTGTTCTTCCACAAACGGCCGAAATCCCGGATACGTCACGATGAGAAGGGTTAGTTCAATCCAAAATGGTCGCTAACTTTCTGAAAAGTACTTATGGTCCCAAAATGGACACAGTTTGCAAACGTCACACTCAATTCTTCTAATGTCAACAATCCATGCTTTCCAAATAAGCAAGTGATTGTTCTTCCACAAACGGCCAAAATCACTGATACGTCACAATGGAAATGGTTAGTTCAATCCAAAAGGGCAGCTAACTTTCCGAAAACTACTTATGGGCCAAAAATGGACACCATCTGCAAAAGTCACACTTAGTTCTTCGAACGTCGACAATCCAAGCGTTCCAAATAAACACGTGCTTGTTCTTCCACAAATGGCCAAAATCCCTCATACGTCACGGAGAATTTATGAGTTCAATCCAAAAGGGTCATTACCTTCTGAAAAGTACTTATGGCCCCAATACGGACACTGTATACAAAAGTCACACTCAGTTCTTTGAACGTCAACAATCCAACCGTTCCAAATAAACAAGTGATTTAGTCTTCCATAAACAGCCAAAATCGCTAATACGTCACGACGAAAAGGGTTAGTTCAATCCAAAAGGGTCGCTATCTTTCTAAAAAGTACTTAATGGCCCAAAACGGACACCGTATGTAAAAGTCACACTTAGTTCTTCGGACGTCGAAAATCCAAGCGTTCCAAATAAGCGAGTGCTTGTTCTTCCACAAATGGCCAAAATCCCTAATAGGTCACAATAAAAAGGGTTAGTTCAATCCAAAAGGGTCGCTACCTTTTCGAAAAGTACTTATGGGCCCAAAACGGACACCGTCTGCGAAAGTCACACTCAGTTCTTCGAACGTCGACAATCCAAGCGTTCCAAATAAACACATGCTTGTTCTTCCACAAATGGCCAAAATCCCTTATATGTCATGGTGAAGTTGTGAGTTCAATCCAAAAGGGTCGTTACCTTTCCGAAAAGTACTTACGGGCCGAAAACAGACACCGTATGCAAAAGTCACACTCATTTCTTCGAACATCGAAAATTCAAGGGTTCCAAATAAGCAAGTGCTTTAGCCTTCCACAAATATCCGAAATCACTAATATGTCGCGGTGAAAAGGGTTAGTTCAATCCAAAGGGTCACTACCTTTTCGAAAAGTACTTATGGGCTCAAAACGGACACGGTTTACAAATGTCACACTCAGTTCTTCTAACGTCGAAAATCTAAGCGTTCCGAATAAGAAAGTGCTTGTTCTTCCATAAATGGCCGAAATCCCTGATATGTCGCGATGAAAAGAGTTAGTTCAATCCAAATGGGTCGCTACCTTTTTGAAAAGTACTTATGGGTCTAAAATGGACACGGTCTGCAAATGTCACCCTCAGTTCTTCTAAAGTCGACAATCCAAGTGTTCCAAATAAGCAAGTGCTTATTCTTCCACAAACGGCTGAAATCCCAGATACGTCGTTATGAAAAGGGTTAGTTCAATCCAAAAGGGTCGCTAAGTTCCCGAAAAGTACTTATGGCCCCAAAATGGACACCATCTGCTTAAGTCACACTCAGTTCTTCGAACGATGACAATCCAAGCATTCCAAATAAACACGTGCTTGTTCTTCTACAAATGGACAAAATCAATCATTCGTCACAAAGAAGCAGTGAGTTCAATCCAAAAGGGTCGCTACCTTTTCGGAAAGTACTTATGGGCCCAAAACAGACACGGTCTGCAAATGTCACACTCAGTTCTTCTAATGTCAACAATCCAAGCGTTCCAAATACGCAAGTACGTGTTCTTCCACAAACGGCCGAAATCCCTGATACGTTACGACGAAAAGGGTTAGTTCAATCCAAAAGGTTCGCTAACTTTTCGAAAAGTACTTATGGGCCCAAAACGGATACCGTCTAAAAAATTCACACTCAGTTCCTCGAATGTCATCAATCCAAGCGTTCCAAATAAACACGTGCTTGTTCTTCCCCAAACGGCCAAAATCCCTCATTCATCATGATAAAGCAGTGAGTTCAATCCAAAAGGGTCGCTACCTTTTCGTATGCAAAAGTCACACTCAGTTCTTCGAATGTCAAAAATCCAAGCGTTCCAAATACGCAAGTGCTTGTTCTTCCACAAACAGCTAAAATCCCTGATACGTCACGATGAGAAGGGTTAGTTCAATCCAAAAGGGTGGCTATCTTTTCGAAAAGTACTTATGGGCCCAAGACGGACACCGTTTGCAAAAGTCACACTCAGTTCTTCGAGTGCCAACAATCCAAGCGTTCCAAATAACCAAGTGCTTATTCAACGACAAACTGTAATACCCCAAACTTCTTGTTATATATTTGGCCAATATGATTCATGTATTTCATGCTATTCACAATGTTGCTTGCATTAGTTTTCTTAATTAATTTATCTTAAAATGGTGCATTCGATTATGGATATTTTAAGATTTTAGTCTTTGAAACCTAGACCTAGGTGTTGAATTTGTATTGAGCTATGATAGAAAATTAGGTTAACAAAATGTTGGAGATTGGCTTGATAAGAAATGGATATCGAAAAGGTCAGAAATCGGTATCGACAAAAGTTCAAGCTTTCTATTCGGTTGATCGAGACCACCTTAAACCCTAGATAGGTAATTGACATATTTGGGACATGATACATAAATTAATATGATCATGATGCAATAATACATGTCTCATATGACATTATAAATATCGAGGTGCGATTTGATGAAATCGGTCGAGAATGGGGTGTAAATTGGGTAAGTAATTAAATGAACGATTGAGGAATTAGCTCTATAAAATATTTTAGGATCTTAGGGCAAGTGAAATGGATTGTAAACACATTAACATAAGCCCAGGATACTTGATTTATACCTGCAAAGATAGATATAAAATCAGATTTTTTTTACTAGTGACCACCTCATGCTTTTTATATTTATCATTTTAACACCCAACCTTAAGGCATCAATCTCGTGTCCTACTCCTTAAGCACTTATTATAGGATGAATATATATCTTATAATCATAATGGATCCAAATATAATGGTTGAAAATCAAGTATGGCTGCAATGAAGACACATCATGCTTGGCACCTCATGCTTGGGATAGTTGTCATTTTAACACTCAATCCCTTCATCCTTAAGCTATATAGCACGTCTCCTACCTCTTTTTATTTAATATAGATAGATATATATATCTTATAAATCAATATAAGTTAAATAGTCTAAGAGAAAAGTCAAATATAGTAGGAAAAGACCACCTCATGCTAAACACTTGGTGCACCCCACATTTTCTTAATCCTTAAGGAAGAGTCGCGTCTCCAGCATCTTGAAGACTTTATATACACCTCCTAACAACATTTTTATTCTTACAAATTATCCCCAATTGACCACCGATTGAAAGAGAAAGCAAAAAGGAAAAGAGAGAAGCAGAAACAAGGAGCTGAAATTGAATTTCTGGATAGGTGAGTTTAGCTCACGGTTTTGAAGTTTTTCTTTAGTCCTTTTGCTTGTTTTATAATATGTTTAAACTATAAACTCACTTAAGGCTAAGTATAAGGGTTTTTTATGACTTTAAGATGGCAAAAGAGGGGGGTAATTGAGTACAAGAACCTGAAAGAAACCAACAGGAATAGAGATGTGTTGATTGATGAATTTGGATGGTTTAAACTTTGATTTTGGATAATGCTGAAGATATAACTTGTATCTATGTAAATTAATGTTGTTATATGGGATTTAGAAAGATATAAATGGTCTTATAATAGCCTGGAATCTGTTTGATGACATGCTAATAAAATGGAAACCGAAAGCTATTACAATGAAAGCTGCCTGATTTTGATGTCGTGGAAATGGACTATTTTGATGCTGAGAACACTTGATTTGTCAAGACTTTAGAGCATTATTATCTTCACATACATGCTATAGAAACGTGGTAAAAATTTGGGAGTCATTGGTTATGGATAAGAGGGTGAAAACGGATTGGAAAAGTAGTTGGACGGTGATGAAACCTGAAAAATAGGTTCTGTCCATTTATGTGTTTAATATGATTTCAACCTTTACATGTAAATTAATTATCTCTTGAGCCTAGAAAATAGATTCTAAGGAGTATTAGGTTGTTGACAACAATTGGATGACGTTGATGTTGGTAATCGGACTCGAGGAAAAATGAGACTTATGGGACGAGATTGTAATGCCGTTAGTAACTTGAATAATGAATTCGTTTAAATTATTTTGACGTGAATGGAAGTATTTTGGGATTTTGTGTGTGTTAATGCTATTAAATGGAGGATTGTCTTTAATATTAAATGGTAATACATGTGATTTTCCAATGTTGAGTGAAAAAGGAAAGTGATATAATCTCCGTAAGAGCTTGTGCACACACAAGGGCAAAAAGGTAAGTAAAAATCCATTTGCAACTATGATGCAAGAACCTAGCATTTGTGGTATTGTGATGTTAGGATATTTTCATACTTTGATAAGAAAGCTCGTTGTACCCTATATGATGATTATGATCATTGAGTATGCGGTTACAAAATACATTGACATCAACTTCCATTAAGCATGCCATTCATGAGCATTTTCATTGGCATGCACAACATATGATCATGGTTGAAAACTTTGCATGCGAAACATGATTTCAAAGTAAGTTTTCTTTATAAATGTTTTATTGACCACTACTAGGGCAGTGAGGCATGCTTATGTGATATGTTTGGC
This sequence comes from Olea europaea var. sylvestris, assembly GCF_002742605.1. Lineage (NCBI taxonomy): Eukaryota > Viridiplantae > Streptophyta > Magnoliopsida > Lamiales > Oleaceae > Olea > Olea europaea. Next base: position 117,565 of record NW_019257403.1, read on the forward strand.
ATCGCGGGTGATACTTCCTAGGTGATTGCAAAGGTAGACAGGGGATGGGCCTTTGGTGATCACGGGAGGACGGACCACTCGACTATGCCCTTGTTATGATTATTGGCGCTGCCGGGTGGGAGACTTCTTGGGTGATCATAGGGATAGTTAGGGGATGGGCCTCTAGCGGTCACGAGAGGATAGTCCACTCGCCGGTGTCGATTTCATATTGGCTACTTGATTATTGATATTGATATTATGCAGAGCTCTATCTGGTGCATAGTTGGTGGGTCAAGGGCCTAATGAAATGAAAGATTTCAAATGAAATAATTTCGAGTCGACTTTGATGAATATTTGAATATGATGCATCTTTAGCATGATGTTTAAAGTAAATGACATGGTGTCACATATCCTTGTTACTCATACTCATGACATGCATGATTCTTGCTTACTAAGCATTGGCTTATGTAGTTCTTGCATTGTACGTGAGCACGGAACTATGTAGAGGGCACGGCTAGCTATGGAGCTCTTACGGGATTCCAAAGATCAATGTACATGGATGACGACCTGTAGGGTTATTTTGTGGGCTATTGGTTTGAGCTTACACTCTATTGTGTCGTATTTTGGGGGTCCTATCTTGTATAACTTTTGAAATGGCCTATAGATGTTTTTATAACCTTAGAACATACGTGTTGGATTATGGTTATATGATCGTTGATTTTGATATAATATATGATCATCACAGGTGATTTGAAGTTAACAAATAGGGACATAATTGTGCAAATGCTCGTTTCATTTTATTTAAAAAAAGTATATCTAAATTTTATGTCCAAATCGAGTTACCAATATCATTTCGAGATAGGAATTAGTGTCATTATCTATATATATTTGGGGTGCGACACAAATGGACGAAATCGCTCATACATCGCGAAGAAAAGAGTGAATTCAATCCAAAAGGGTCGCTACCTTTCCGAAAAGTACTTATGGCTCCAAAACGGACACCGTCTACAAAAGTCACACTCAATTCTTCGAACGCCGATAATCCAAGCATTCCAAATAAACACGTGCTTGTTCTTACACAAATACCCAAAATCCCTCATTCATCATGACGAAGCAGTGAGTTCAATTCAAAAGGGTCGCTACCTGTCTGAAAAGTACTTATGGGCCCAAAATGGACACAGTCTTCAAAAGTCACACTCAGTTCTTCGAACGCCGACAATCCAAGCGTTTCAAATAAGCAAGTGCTTGTTCTTCCACAAACGGGCCAAATCCCTGATACGTCATGACGAAAAGAGTTAGTTCAATCTAAAAGGGTCGCTAGCTTTTCGAAAAGTACTTATGGGCTCAAAACGGACACCATCTGCAAATGTCACACTCAGTTCTTCGAACGCCAACAATCCAATTGGTCCAAATAAGCAAGTACTTATTCAACCACAAACGGTCGAAATTGCTCATACTTCACGAAGAAAATAGTGAATTCGATCCAAAAGGGTCGCTATCTTTTTGAAAAGCACTTATGGACCAAAAACAAACATCGTATGCAAAAGTCACACTCAGTTCTTCGAACGCCGACAATCCAAGCATTCCAAATAAGCAAGTGCTTGTTCTTCCACAAAGGGCCAAATTCCCTCATATGTCATGGCGAAGCAGTGAGTTCAATCTAAAAGGGTCACTACCTTTTCGAAGAGTACTTATGGGCCCAAATCGGACACCGTATGTAAAAGTCACACTCAGTTCTTTGAACGCCGACAATCGAAGCGTTCCAAATAAGCAAGTGCTTGTTCTTCCACAAATGGCCGAAATCCCTGATTTGTCGCAACGAAAAGGGTTAGTTCAATCCAAAAGAGTCACTACCTTTTCGAAAAGTACCTATGGGCCCAAAATGGACACTGCATCCAAAAAGTCACATTCAGTTATTCGATCTTCGACAATCCAAGCGTTCCAAATAAGCAAGTTTTAGTTCTTCCACAATTGGTCGAAATCCCTGATATGTTGCAACGAAAAGGGTTAGTTCAATCCAAAAGGGTCGCTACCTTTCCAAAAAGTACTTATGGGCCCAAAACGGACACCGTCTGCAAAAGTCACGCTCAGTTCTTCGAACGCCAACAATTCAAGCGTTCCAAATAAACACATGCTTGTTCTTCCACAAATGGCTAAAATCCCTCATACGTCACGGCGAAGTTGTGAGTTCAATCCAAAAGGGTCATTACCTTTCCGAAAAGTACTTATGGGCCCAAAACGGACACAGTCTTCGAAAGTAACACTCAGTTCTTGGAATACTGACAATCCAAGCTTTCCAAATGAGCAAGTGCTTGTTCTTCCACAAACGGGCCAAATCCCGGATACGTCGTGACAAAAAGAGTTAGTTCAATCTAAAAGGGTCGCTACCTTTTCGAAAAGTATAATGGGCCAAAAACGGACACCGTCTTCAAATGTCACACTCAGTTCTTCGAACGTCGACAATCCAAGCGTTCCAAATAAACACATGCTTGTTCTTCCACAACTAGCCATAATCCCTCATACATCATGGAGAGGATGTGAGTTCAATCCAAAGGGATTGTTACCTGCCGAAAAGTACTTATAGGCCCAAAACCGACACTGTATGCAAAAGTAACACTCAATTCTTCGAACGTCGACAATCCAAGCGTTCCAAATAAGCAAGTGCTTGTTCTTCCACAAATGGCTGAAATCCTCGATACTTCGCAATAAAAAGGGTTAGTTCAATCCAAAAGGGTGGCTATCTTTTCAAAAAGTACTTATGGGCCCGTTTGGCTATCTTTTCAAAAAGTACTTATGGGCCCAAGACGGACACCGTCTACAAAAGTCACACTCAGTTCTTCGAACGCCAACAATCCAAGTGTTCCAAATAAGCAAGTGCTTATTCAATGACAAATGGTCGAAATCACTCATGCATCGTGAAGAAAAGAGTGAATTAAATCCAAAAGGGTCACTACCTTTCCGAAAAGTACTTATGACCCCAAAACGGACACCGTCTACAAAAGCCACACTCAATTCTTCGAACGTCGACAATCCAAGCATTCCAAACAAACACGTGCTTGTTCTTCCACAAATGGCCAAAATCCCTCATTCATCATGATGAAGCAGTGAGTTCAATCCAAAAGGGTCGCTACCTTTCCAAAAAGTACTTATACGCCCAAAACTGACACCGTATGCAAAAGTCACACTCAATTCTTCGAACGTCGACAATCCAAGCGTTCCAAATAAGCAAGTGCTTGTTCTTCCCCAAACGGCCAAATCCCCGATACGTTGCAATAAAAAGGATTAGTTCAATCCAAAAGGGTGGCTATCTTTTCGAAAAGTGCTTATGGACCCAAGACGGACATCGTCTGCAAAAGTTACACTTAGTTCTTCGAACGCCAAAAATCCAAGCGTTCCAAATAAGCACGTGCTTATTCAACGACAAACAGTCAAAATCACTCATACATCGTGAAGAAAAGAGTGAATTAAATCCAAAAGGGTCGCTACTTTCCGAAAAGTACTTATGGCCCCAAAACGGACACCGTCTACAAAAGTCACACTCAATTCTTCAAACGCCAACAATCCAAGCGTTCCAAACAAACACGTGCTTGTTCTTCCACAAATGGCCAAAATCCCACATTCGTCATGACGAATTAGTGAGTTCAATCCAAAAGGGTCGCTACCCTTACAAAAAGTACTTATAGGCCCAAAACGGACAGTCTTCAAAAGTCACACTCAGTTCTTTGAACGCCGACAATCCAAGCGTTCTAAATAAGCAAGTGTTTGTTCTTCCAAAAATAGGCAAAATCCTTGATACGTCACGATGAAAAGAGTTAGGTCAATCTAAAAGGGTCGTTACCTTTTCGAAAAGTACTTATGGGCCCAAAACGGACATGGTCTGCAAATGTCACACTCAGTTCTTCAAACGTCGACAATCCAATCGTTCCAAATAAGCAAGTGCTTGTTCTTCCACAAATGGCCAAAATCCATCATACGTCACGACGAAGTTGTGAGTTCAATCCAAAAGGGTCGTTACCTTCCAAAAAGTACTTATGGGCCCAAAACGGACACCCTATGCAAAAGTCACACTCAGTTCTTCGAACGTCGACAATCCAAGCATTCTAAATAGGCAAGTGCTTATTCTTCCACAAATGGCTGAAATCCCTGATTGGTCGCAACGAAAAGGGTTAGTTCAATCCAAAAATGTCGCTACCTTTTCGAAAAGTACATATGGGCCCAAAACGGACACCGTCTGCAAAAGTCACACTCGGTTCTTCGAACGCCGACAATCCAAGCATTCCAAATAAACACGTGATTGCTCTTCCATAAATAGCCAAAATCCCTAATTCGTCATGATGAAGTAGTGAGTTCAATCCAAAAGAGTCGCTACCTTTCCAAAAAGTACTTATGGGCCCAAAATGGACACCGTCGGCAAAACTCACACTCAGTTCTTCGAACACCGACAATCCAAGCGTTCCTAATCAGAAAGTACTTATTTTTCCTCAAACGGGCAAAATCCCTGATATGTCACGATGAAAAGAGTTAGGACAATCCAAAAGGGTCGCTACCTTTTCGAAAAGTACTTATGGGCCCAAAACGGACATGGTCTGAAAATGTCACACTCAGTTCTTCTAACACCGACAATCCAAGCGTTCCAAATAAGCAAGTGCTTGCTCTTCCACAAACAGTCAAAATCCTTGATATGTCATGAGGAAAATGGTTAGTTCAATACAAAAGGGTTGCTAACTTTTCGAAAAGTACTTGTGGGCCCAAAACGGACATCGTCTGGAAAAGTCACACTCAGTTCTTCGAACTCCGACAATCCAAGCGTTCCAAATAAACACATGCTTGTTCTTCCACAAATGGCCAAAATCTCTCATACTTCATGGAAAATCAGTGAGTTCAATCCAAAAGGGTCACCACCTTTTAGAACTTATGGGCCCAAAATGGAAAACGTATGCAAAAGTCACACTCAGTTCTTCGAACGCCGACAATCCATGCGTTCCAAATAAGCAAGTTCTTTAGTCTTCCATAAATGGCCGAAATACCTGATATATCATGATGAAAAGGGTTAGTTCAATCCAAAAGGGTCGCTACCTTTGTGAAAAGTACTTATGGGCCCAAAACGGACACCATATGTAAAGGTCACACTCAGTTCTTCTAACGTGGGCAATCCAAGCGCTCCAAATAAACAAGTGCCTGTTCTTCTAGAATCGGCCAAAATCCCTGAAATGTCATGACAAAAAGGGTTAGCTCAGTCCAAAAGGGTCACTAACTTTTCGAAAAGTACTTATGGGCCCAAAACGGAAACCTCTGCAAAAGTCACACTCAGTTCTTTGAACGCCGACAATCCAGGCGTTCCAAATAAACACGTGCTTGTTCTTCCAGAAACGGCCAAAATCCCTTGTACTTCACGGAAAAGGGGTGAGTTCAATCCAAAAGGGTCGGTACCTTTTCGAAAAGTACTTATGGGCCCAAAACGAACACCATATACAAAAGTCACACTCAGTTCTTCTAACGTCGACAATCCAAGCGTTCCAAATAAGAAAGTGCTTGTTCTTCCACAAACGGACGAAATCCCTAATACATCACGATGAAAAGGGTTAGTTCAATCTAAAAGGGTCGCTAAATTTTCGAAAAGTACTTATGGGCCCAAAATGGACACCGTCTGTAAAAGTCACACTCATTTCTTCGAACACCGACAACCCAAGCGTTCCAAATAAACACGTGCTAGGTCTTCCACAAACGGCCAAAATCCCTCAAATGTCACAGAAAAGCAGTGGGTTCAATCTAAAAGGGTCGTCACCATTTTGAAAAGGACTTATGGGTCCAAAACAGATACCGTATGCAAAGGTCACACTCAGTTCTTCGAAAGCCGACAATCCAAGCGTTCCAAATAAGCAAGTGCTTTAGTCTATCATAAACATTCGAAATCCCTGATACGTCACGATTAAAGGAGTTAGTTCAATCCAAAAGGGTGGTTACCTTTCCGAAAAGTACTTATGGGCCCAAAGAGGACATCGTATGCAAAAGTCACACTCAATTTTTCGAACATTGACAATCCAAGCGTTCCAAATAAGCAAGTGTTTGTCCTTCCACAAATGGGCAAAATCCCTCATACGTCACGTCGATGCTGTCAGTTCAATCCAAAAGGGTCGCTAACTTTTCGAAAAGTAATTACAGGCCCAAAACGGACACCATCTGCAAAAGTCACACTTAGTTCTTCGAATGCAGACAATCCAAGCGTTCCAAATAAGCCAGTACTTGTTCTTCCACAAATGGCCAAAATCCCTCATACGTTATGGCGAAGAAGTGAGTTCATTCCAAAAGGGTCGCTACCTTTCCGAAAAGTACTTATGGGTCCAAAATGGGAACCTTATGCAAAAGTCACACTCAGTTCTTCGAACGTCGACAATCCAAGCGTTCCAGATAAACACGTGCTTGTTCTTCCACAAACGGCCAAAATCCCTCATACATCACGACAAAGTAGTGAGTTCAATCCAAAAGGGTTGTTATCTTTTCGAAAAGTACTTATGGGCCCAAAACGAACACAAAATGCAAAAGTCACACTCAGTTCTTCAAACGCCAACAATCCTAGCGTTCCAAATAAGCAAGTGCTTTAGTCTTCCTCAAACGGTTGAAATACCTGATACGTCGTGACGAAAAGGGTTAGTTGCTACCTTTCCGAAAAGTACTTATGGGCCCAAAACGGACATCGTATGCAAAAGTCACACTCAATTCTTCTAACGTCGACAATCCAAGCATTCCAAATAAGCAAGTGCCTATTCTTCCACACACAGTCGAAATCCCTAAAACGTCGCGGTGAAAAGGGTTAGTTCAATCCTAAAGGGTTGTTAACTTTCTGAAAATTACTTATGGGTCCAAAACGAACACCGTCTTCAAAAGTTGCACTCAGTTCTTCAAATACCGACAATCCAAGCATTCCAAATAAACGCATGCTTGTTCTTTAACAAATAGCCTAAATCCCTCATACTTCATGAAAAAGCAGTGAGTTCAATCCAAAAGGGTTGCTACCTTTCTGAAAAGTACTTATGGGCCCAAAATGGGCACCGTATGCAAAAGTCACACTCAGTTCTTCTAACGTCGACAATCCATGCGTTCCAAATAAGCAAGTGCTTGTTCTTCCGCCAATGGCCAAAATCCCTAATACGTCGCGATAAAAAGGGTTAGTTCAATCCAAAAGAGTCGCTACCTTTCCGGAAAGTACTTATGGGCCCAAAACGGACAACGTATGCAAAAGTCAAACTCAGTTCTTCGAACGCCAACAATCCAAGCATTCCAAATCAGCAAGTGGTTGTTCCTCCACAAATGGTCGAAATCCCCGATACGTCATGACGAAAAGGGTTAGTTCAATCTAAAAGGGTCACTGCCTTTTTGAAAAGTTCTTATGGACCTAAAACGGACACCGTCTGTAAAAGTCAAACTCAGTTCTTCGACCGTCAACAATCCAAGCGTTCCAAATAAGCGAGCACTTATTCAACCACAAATGGTCAAAATCGCTCATACGTCATGAAGAAAAGAGTGAATTCAATTCGAAAGGGTCGCTACCTTTTCAAAAAGTACTTATGGACCCAAAACGAACACCGTATGCAAAAGTCACAGTCAGTTCTTCTAACATCAACAATCCAAGCGTTCCAAATAAGCAAGTGCTTATTCTTCCACCAGCGGCAGAAATCCTAAATACGTCGTGACGAAAAGGATTAGTTCAATCCAAAAGGGTCGCTAGCTTTTCGAAAAGTACTTATGGGCCCAAAATGGACACCGTATGCAAAAGTCACACTCCGTTCTTCTAACGTCCACAGTCTAAGCGTTCCAAATAACCAAGTGCTTTAGTCTTCCACAAATGGCCGAAATACCTAATACGTCGCGATGAAAAGGGTTAGTTCAATCTAAAAGGACCGCTACCGTTCTGAAAAGTACTTATGGGCCCAAAACGAACACAGTATGCAAAAGTCACACTCAGTTCTTCAAACGCTGACAATCCTAGCGTTCCAAATAAGCAAGTACTTTAGTCTTCCACAAACGGTCGAAATACCTGATACGTCACGACGAAAAGGGTTAGTTCAATCCAAAAGTGTTGCTACCTTTTCGAAAAGTACTTATGGGCCCAAAAGGGTTGCCGTATGCAAAAGTCACCTTAGTTCTTCTTACGTCGACAATCCAAGTGTTCCAAATAAGCAAGTGCTTGTTCTTCCAAAAATGGCCAAAATCCCTAAAATGTCGCGACGAAAAGGGTTAGTTATATCCCAAAGGGTCGCTAACTTTCTGAAAAGTACTTATGGGCCCAATACGGACACCGTCTGCAAAAGTCACACTCAGTTTTTTGAACGTCGACAATCCAAGCTTTCCAAATAAACACGTGCTTGTTCTTCCACAAATGGCCAAAATCCCTCATACTTCATGGAAAAGCAGTGAGTTCAATCCAAAAGGGTCGCTACCTTTCCGAAAAGTACTTATGGGCCCAAAACGGGGCAACGTATGCAAAAGTCAAACTCAGTTCTTCGAACGATGACAATCCAAGCGTTCCAAATCAGCAAGTGGTTGTTCTTCCACAAATGGTCGAAATCCCCGATACGTCGTGATGAAAAGGGTTAGTTCAATCTAAAAGGGTCGCTACCTTTTTGAAAAGTTCTTATGGACCCAAAATGGACATCGTCTGTAAAAGTTACACTCAGTTCTTTGACTGTCAACAATCCAAGCATTCCAGATAAGCCAAGGCTTATTCAACCATAAACGGTCAAAATCGCTCATACGTCATGAAGAAAAGAGTGAATTCAATCCGAAAGGGTCGCTACCTTTTCGAAAAGTACTTATGGACCCAAAACAAACACCATATGCAAAAGTCATAGTTAGTTCTTCGAACGTCAACAATCCAAGCATTCCAAATAAACACGTGCTTGTTCTTCCACAAACGGTCGAAATCCCTAATACGTCACGAAGAAAAGGTTTTGTTCAATCCAAAATGGTAGCTAACTTTTCAAAAAGTACTTATGGGCCCAAAACGGACATCGTCTGCAAAAGTCACACTTAGTTCTTCGAACGTCGACAATCCAAGCGTTCCAAATAAACACGTGCTTGTTCGTCCACAAATGGCCAAAATCCCTCATACTTCACGATCACGAAAAAGTAGTGAGTTCAATCCAAAAGGGTCGCTACGTTTTCGAAAAGTACTTATAGGCCCATATCGGGCACCGTATGTAAAAGTTACACTCAATCCATCGAACGGCGACAATCCAAGCGTTCCAAATAAGCAAGTACTTTAGTCTTCCACAAACGGCCGAAATACCCAATACCTCGCGACGAAAAGGGTTAGTTCAATCCAAAAGGATCGCTACCTTTCCGAAAAGTACTTATGGGCCCAAAATGAACACCGTCCGCAAAAGTCACACTCAGTTCTTCTAACGTCGACAATCCAAGCAGTCCAAATAAGCAAGTGCTTATTCTTCCACAAATGGCCGAAATCCCAAAAACATCGTGATGAAAAGGGTTAGTTCAATCCAAAAGGGTCGCTAACTTTTAGAAAAGTACTTATGGGCCCTAAACGAACACCGTCTACAAAAGTTACACTCAGTTCTTCGAACGCCAACAATCCAAGCGTTCCAAATAAACACGTGATTGTTCTTCTGCAAACGGCCAAAATCCCTCATACTTCTCGAAAAAGCAGTGAGTTCAATCCTAAAGGGTCGCTACCTTTTCGAAAACTACTTATGGGCTCAAAACGGACACCGTATGCAAAAGTCACACTCGATTCTTCTAACGTCGGCAATCCAAGCGTTCCAAATAAGCAAGTGCTTGTTCTTCCACCAATGGCCAAAATCCCAGATACATCACGACAAAAAGGGTTAGTTCAATCCAAAAGGGTCACAACCTTTTCGAAAAGTACTTATAGGCCCAAAACGGACACCGTATGCAAAAGTCGCACTCAGTTCTTCTAACGTCCACAATCTAAGCGTTCCAAATAACCAAGTGCTTTAGTCTTCCACAAATGGCCAAAATACATAATACGTCGTGACTAAAAGGGTTAGTTCAATCCAAAAGGACCGCTACCATTCTGAAAAGTACTTATGGTCCCAAAACGGACACCGTATGCAAAAGTGACACGTAGTTCTTCGAACGCCGACAATCCTAGCGTTCCAAATAAGCAAGTGCTTTAGTCTTCCACAAACGGTCGAAATACCTGATACACCGCGACGAAAAGGGTTAGTTCAATACAAAAGTGTCGCTATCTTTTCGAAAAGTACTTATGGGCCCAAAAGGATCACCATATGCAAATGTCACCTTAGTTCTTCTTACGTCGACAATCCAAGTGTTCCAAATAAGCAAGTGATTATTCTTTGACAAACGGCCAAAATCCCTAAAACGTCGCGACGAAAAGGGTTAGTTATATCCCAAAGGGTCGCTAACTTTCCGAAAAATACTTATGGGCCCAATATGGACACCGTCTGCAAAAGTCACACTCAGTTTTTCGAACGTCGACAATCCAAGCTTTCCAAATAAACACGTGCTTGTTCTTCCACAAATGGCCGAAATCCCTCATACTTCATGGAAAAGCAGTGAGTTCAATCCAAAAAGGTCACCACCTGTCCGAAAAGTACTTATGGGCCAAAAATGGACACCGTATGGAAAAGCCACATTCAATTCTTCTAACATCAACAATCCAAGTGTTCTACATAGGCAAGTGGTTGTTCTTCCACAAACAGCCAAAATCCATAAAACGTCGCGATGAAAAGGACTAGTTATATCCAAAAGGGTCGCTAACTTTTCGAAAAGTACTTACGGGCCCAAAACGGACACCGTCTACAAAAGTCACACTGAGTTCTTCGAACGTCAACAATCCAAGCGTTCCAAATAAACAAGTGCTTGTTCTTCCACAAACGGCCAAAATCCCTCATACATCATGGCAAAGCCGTGAGTTCAATCTGATAGGGTCGTTACCTTTCCAAAAAGTACTTATGGGCCTAAAACGGATATCGTATGTAAAAGTCACACTCAGTTCTTCGAACGTCGACAATCCAAAAGTTCCAAATAAGCAAGTGCCTTAGTCTTCCACAAATGGCTGAAATCACTGATACGTCACGGTAAAAAGGGTTAGTTCAATCGAAAAGGGTCGCTACCTTTTTGAAAAGTACTTATGGGCCCAAAGAGGACACCGTATGCAAAAGTCGCACTCAATTTTTCAAACGTCGACAATCCAAGCGTTCCAAATAAGCAAGTGCTTGTCCTTCCACAAACAGCCAAAATCCCTCATATGTCACGTCGATGCTGTGAGTTCAATCCAAAGGGGTCGCTAAGTTTTCAAAAAGTAATTATGGGCCCAAAACGGACACTGTCTGCAAAAGTCACACTCAGTTCTTCGAACGCTGACAATCCAAGGGTTCCAAATAAGCAAGTGCTTGTTCTTCCACAAATGGCCAAAATCCCTTATACATTATGGTGAAGCAGTGAGTTTAGTCTAAAAGGGTCGCTACCTTTTCGAAAAGTACTTATGGGTCCAAAATGGGAACCTTATGCAAAAGTCACACTCAGTTCTTCAAACGTCGACAATCCAAGCGTTCCAAATAAACACGTGCTTGTTCTTCCACAAATGGCCAAAATCCCTCATACGTCACGCCGAAGCGTGTGTTCAATCCAAAAGGGTCACTACATTTTCGAAAAGTACTTATTGGCCCAAACAGACACCGTATGCAAAAGTCACACTCAAATTTTCGAACTTCGACAATCCAAGCGTTCCAAATAAGCATGTACTTTTTCTTCCACAAATGACCAAAATTCCTCATACGTCACGGCGAAGCAGTGAGGTCAATCAAAAAGGGTCGCTACCTTTTCGAAAAGTACTTATGGGCCCAAAATGGACACCTAATGCAAAAGTCACACTCAGTTCTTCGAACGTCGACAATCCAAGTGTTCCAGATAAACACATGCTTGTTCTTCCACAAATGGCCAAAATCCCTCATACATCAGGGCAAAGTAGTGAGTTCAATCAAAAAGGGTCGTTACCTTTCCAAAAAGTACTTATGGGCCCAAAAAGGACACTGTATGCCAAAGTCACACTCAGTTCTTCGAACGCCGACAATCCAAGCGTTCCAAATAAGCAAGGGCTTTAGTCTTCAACAAACGGCCGAAATACCTGATACGTCACGATGAAAAGGGTTAGTTCAATCCAAAAGGGTCGCTACCTTTTTGAAAAGTACTTATGGGCCCAAAACGGACACCGTATGCAAAAGTCACACTCAGTTCTTCTAATGCCAACAATCCAAGCTTTCCAAATAAACACGTGCTTGCTCTTCCACATACAGCCAAAATCCCTCATACTTCATAAAAAAGCAATGAGTTCAATCCAAAAGGGTCGCTACCTTTCCAAAAAGTACTTATAGGCCCGAAACGGACACCGTATGCAAAAGTCACACTCAGTTCTTCTAACTTCAACAATCCAAGCGTTCCAAATAAGCAAGTGCTTTAGTCCACCACAAATGGCTGAAATACCTGATACGTTGCGACGAAAAGGGTTAGTTCAATCTGAAAGGGTCGCTACCTTTCCGAAAAGTACTTATGGGCCCAAAACGGACACTGTATGCAAAAATCACACTCAGTTCTTCTAACGTCCACAGTCCAAGCGTTCCAAATAAACACGTAGTTGTTCTTCCACAGATGGTCAAATTCCCTATTACGTCGCGATGAAAAGGGTTAGTTCAATCCAAAAGGTTGCTAACTTTTTAAAAAGTACTTATGGGCCCAAAATGGACACCGCCTATAGAAGTCACACTCAGTTCTTCGAACGCTGACAATCCAAGCATTCCAAATAGGCACATGCTTGTTCTTCCCCAAACGGCCAAAATCCCTAATACTTCATAGAAAAGCAGTGAGTTCAATCCAAGAGGGTCGCTACGCTTTCGAAAAGTACTTATGGGCCCAAAACGGGTACCCTGTATAAAAGTCACACTCAATTTTTCGAACACCGACAATCCAAGCATTCCAAATTAGAAAGTGCTGTAGTCTTCCACAAACGGCCAAAATACCGAATACGTCATGACGAAAAGGGTTAGTTCAATCCAAAAGGGTTGCTACCTTTCTGAAAAGTACTTATGGGCCCAAAACGGACACCGTATGCAACAGTCACACTCAATTCTTCTAACATCGACAATCCAAGCGTTCCAAATAAGTAAGTGCTTGTTCTTCCACAAATGGCTGAAATCCCTAAAACGTCGTGATGAAAAGGGTTGGTTCAATCCAAAAAGGTCGTTAACTTTTCGAAAATTACTTATGGGTCCAAAACGAACACCGTTTGCAAAAGTCACACTTAGTTCTTCAAACGCTGACAATCCAAGCGTTCCAAATAAACGCTTGCTTGTTCTTTCAAAAATAGCCAAAATCCCTCATACTTCACGAAAAAGTAGTGAGTTCAATCCAAAAGGGTCGCTACCTTTTCGAAAAGTACTTATTGGCCCAAAACGGACACCGTATACAAAATTCACACTCAGTTCTTCTAACGTCGACAATCCAAGCGTTCTAAATAAGCAAGTGCTTGTTCTTCCACCAACGGCCAAAATCCCTGATACGTCAAGATGAAAAGGGTTAGTTCAATCCAAAAGAGTCGCTACCTTTTCGAAAAGTACTTATGGACCCAAAACGAACACCGTATGCAAAAGTCACAGTCAGTTCTTCGAACGCCTACAATCCAGGCATTCCAAATAAACACGTGCTTGTTCTTCCACAAATGGTCGAAATCTCTAATACGTCACGAAGAAAAGGGTTAGTTCAATCCGAAAGGGTCACTAACTTTTCGAAAAGTACTAATGGGCCCAAAACGGACACCGTCTGCAAAAGTCACTCTCGGTTCTTCGAACTCCGACAATCCAAGCGTTCCAAATAAACACGTGCTTGTTCTTCCACAAACGGCGAAAATCCCCCATACTTCACGTAAAAGCAATGAGTTCAATCCAAAAGGGTCGCTACATTTTCGAAAAGTACTTATAGGCCAAATCGAGCACCATATGCAAAAGTCACACTCAGTCCTTCGAACGCTGACAGTCCAAGCGTTCCAAATAAGCAAGTGCTTTAGTCTTCCACAAATGGCCGAAATACCCGATACGTCATGACGAAAAGGGTTAGTTCAATCCAAAAGGATCGCTACCTTTTCGAAAAGTACTTATGGACCCAAAACAAACACCGTCCGCAAAAGTCACACTCAGTTCTTCTAACATCGACAATCCAAGCGTTCCAAATAAGCAAGTGCTTGTTCTTCCACAAATGGCCGAAATCCCAAAAACGTCGTGATGAAAAGGGTTAGTTCAATCCAAACGGGTCGCTAACTTTCCGAAAAGTACTTATTGGCCCAAAATGAACACCGTCTACAAAAGTCACACTCAGTTCTTCGAACGTCGAAAATCCAAGCGTTCCAAATCAACACGTGATTGTTCTTCCTCAGATGGCCAAAATCCCTCATACTTCATGAAAAAGCAACGAGTTCAATCTAAAAGGGTCGCTACCTTTTCGAAAACTAATTATGTGCCCAAAATGGACACCGTATGCAAAAGTCACACTCGGTTCTTCTAACGTCGACAATCCAAGCGTTCCAAATAAGCAAGTGCTTGTTCTTCCACCAACAATCGAAATCCTAGATACGTCGCGACGAAAAGGGTTAGTTCAATCCAAAAGGGTCGCTACCTTTCCGTAAAGTACTTACGGGCCCAAAACAAACACCGTATGCAAAAGTCACACTTAGTTCTTCTAACGTCCACAATCTAAGCATTCCAAATAACCAAAGTGCTTTAGTCTTCCACAAATGGCCGAAATACCTAATACGTCGCGAGGAAAAGGGTTAGTTCAATCCAAAAGGACCGCTACCGTTCTGAAAGGTGCTTATGGGTCCAAAACGGAAACCGTATGCAAAGGTCACACTCAGTTCTTCGAACGCCGACAATCCTAGCATTCCAAATAAGCAAGTGCTTTAATCTTCCACAAACGGTCAAAATACCTGATTGTTGCGACGAAAAGGGTTAGTTCAATCCAAAAGTGTCGCTACCTTTTCAAAAAGTACTTATGGGCCCAAAAGGGCCACCGTATGCAAAAGTCACCTTAGTTCTTCTTATGTCGACAATCCAAGTGTTCCAAATAAGGAAGTGCTTGTTCTTCCACAAATGGTCAAAATCCCCAAAACGTCGTGACAAAAGGGTTAGTTATATCACAAAGGGTCGCTAACTTTCCAAAAAGTACTTATGGGCCAGATACGGACACCGTCTGCAAAAGTCACACTCAATTTTTCGAACGCCGACAATCCAAGCTTCCCAAATAAACACGTGCTTGTTCTTCCCCAAATGGCCAAAATCCCTCATACTTCATGGAAAAGCAGTGAGTTCAATCTAAAAGGGTCGCTACCTCACCGAAAAGTACTTATCGGCTAAAAACGGACACCGTATACAAAAGTCACACTCAGTTCTTCTAACGTCGACAATCCAAGCATTCCAAATAAGCGAGTGCATGTTCTTCCACAATCGACCAAAATCCTTGATACGTCATGACGAGAAGGGTTAGTTCAATCCAAAATGGACGCTACCTATCCGAAAAGTACTTATGGGCCAAAAACGGACACCATATGGAAAAGTCACATTCAATTCTTCTAACTTCAACAGTCCAAGTATTCTACATAAGCAAGTGCTTGTTCTTCCACAAATGGGCAAAATCCCCAAAACGTCACGATGAAAAGGGCTAGTTATATCCAAAAGGGTCACAAACTTTTCGAAAATTACTTATGGGCCCAAAATGGACACCGTTTGCAAAAGTCACACTCAGTTCTTCGAACGTCGACAATCCAAGCGTTCCAAATAAACACGTTCTTGTTCTTCCACAAACGACTAAAATCCCTCATACTTCGTGGAAAAGCTGTGAGTTCAATCCAAAAGGGTCTCTACCTTTTCGAAAAGTACTTATCGGCCCAAAACGGACATCGTATGCAAATGTCACACTCAGTTCTTCTAACGTCGACAATCCAAGCATTCCAAATAAGCAAGTGCATGTTCTTCCACAATCGGTCGAAATCTTAGATACGTCGCGACGAGAAGGGTTAGTTCAATTGAAAAGGGTCGCTACCTATCCGAAAAGTACTTATGGGCCAAAAACGGACACCGTATGGAAAAGTCACATTCAATTCTTCTAACGTCAACAATCCACGTGTTCCACATAAGCAATTGCTTGTTCTTCCACAAATGGCCAACATCCCCAAAACGTCATGATGAAAAGGGCTAGTTATATCGAAAAGGGTCGCTAACTTTTTGAAAAGTACTTATGGGCCCAAAACGAATACCATCTGCAAAAGTCACACTCAGTTCTTCGAACGTCAACAGTCCAAGCGTTCCAAATAAACACGTGCTTGTTCTTCCACAAACGGCTAAAATCCCTCATACGTCATGGCAAAGCTATGAGTTCAATCTGGAAGGATCGTTACCTTTCCAAAAAGTACTTATGGGCCCAAAATGGACACCGTATGCAAAAGTCACACTCAGTTCTTCGAACGTTGACAATCCAAACGTTCCAAATAAGCAAGTTCCTTAGTCTTCTACAAATGGTTTAAATCGTTGATACGTCATGGCGAAAAAGGTTAGTTCAATCAAAAAAGGGTCGCTACCTTTTTGAAAAGTACTTATGGGCCCAAAACGGACGCCGCATAAAAAGTCACACTCAGTTCTTCGAATGCCGACAATCCAAGCGTTCCAAATAAACACGTGCTTGTTCTTCCACAAATGGCCAAAATCCCTCATACGTCACGCCGAAGCTGTGAGTTCAATCCAAAAGGGTCGCTACCTTTTCGAAAAGTACTTATTGGCCCAAACGGACACTGTATGCAAAATTCACACTCAATTTTTCGAACGCCGACAATCCAAGCGTTCCAAATAAGCATGTGCTTGTTCTTCCACAAATGACTAAAATCCCTCATACGTCATGGTAAAGTAGTGCCTTCAATCTAAAATGGTCGCTACCTTTTCGAAAAGTACTTATGGGCACAAAATGGACACCGTATGCAAAAGTTACACTCAGTTCATCGAACACCGACAATCCAAGCTTTCCAAATAAGCACGTTCTTGTTCTTCCATAAATGGCTAAAATCCCTCATACGTCACAGCAAAGTAGTGAGTTCAATCCAAAAGGGTCGTTACCTTTTCGAAAAGTACGTATGGGCCCAAAATGGACACTGTATGGAAAAGTCACACTCAGTTCTTCGAACTTCGACAATCCAAGCGTTCTAAACAAGCAAGTGCTTTAGTCTTCCACAAACGGCCGAAATACCTGATACATCACAACGAAAGGGGTTAGTTCAATCCAAAAGGGTCACTACCTTTTCGAAAAGTACTTATGGGCCCAAAACGGACGTCGTATGCAAAAGTCACACTCAGTCCTTCTAATGTCGACAATCCAAGTGTTCCAAATAAGCAAGTGCTTGTTCTTCCACAAATGGCCAAAATCCCTAATACGTCACGATGAAAAGGGTTAGTTCAATCCAAAAGAGTCGCTAACTTTCCAAAAAGTACTTATGGGCCCAAAACGGACATCGTCTGTAAAAGTCAAACTCAGTTCTTCGAACATCGACAATCCAAGCATTCCAAACAAGCAAGTGCTTTAGTCTTCCACAAATGGCCGACATACCTGATACGTTGCGATGAAAAGGGTTAGTTCAATCCAAAAGGGTCGCTACCTTTCCAAAAAGTACTTATTGGCCCAAAACGGACACCGTATGCAAAAGTCACACTAAGTTTTTCCAATGCCGATAATCCAAGCAGTCCAAATATGCAAGTGCTTTAGTCTTTCACAAACGGCTGAAATACTTGATACACTGTGACAAAAAGGGTTAGTTCAATCCAAAAGGGTCGCTACCTTTTCGAAAAGCACTTATGGGCCAAAAATAAACACCGTATGTAAAACTCACACTCAGTTCTTTGAACGCCGACGGTCCAAACATTCCAAATAAGCAAGTGCTTTAGTCTGCCACAAACGGCCAAAATACTTGATACATCATGACGAAAAGGGTTAGTTCAATCCAATAGGCTCGTACCTTTTCGAAAACTACTTATGGGCCCATAAGAGACACCGTATGCTAAAGTCACACTCAATTTTTTAAATGCTGACAATCTAAGCGTTCCAGATAAGCGAGTGGTAATTTTTCCACAAACGGCCAAAATCCTTGATACGTCGTGACGAAAAGGGTTAGTTCAATCAAAAAGGGTAGCTACCTTTTCGAATTGTAGTTATGGGCCCAAAACGGACACCGTATGCAAAAGTCACACTCAGCTCTTCGAAGGCCGACAATCCAAGCGTTCCAAATAGGCAAGTGCCTGTTCTTCCACAAATGGCCAAAATCCCTCATACGTCACGTAAAAGTAGTGAGTTCAATCTAAAAGGGTCACTACCTTTTCAAAAAGTACTTATGGGCCCAAAATGGACACCGTCTGCAAAAGTCACACTCAGTTCTTCGAACGCCGACAATCCAAGCATTCCAAATAAGCAAATGCTTGTTCTTCCACAAATGGCCAAAATCCCTAATACATCATGACGGAGCAGTGAGTTCAACGTAAAAGGGTCACTACCTTTCTAAAAAGTACTTATGGGTCCAAAATGGACACCTTATGCAAATGTCACACTCAGTTCTTCGAATGCCGACAATCCAAGCGTTCCAAATAAACACGTGCTTGTTCTTCCACAAACGGACAAAATCTCTCATATGTCATGTCGAAGCTGTGAGTTCAATCCAAAAGGGACGCTACCTTTTCGAAAAGTACTTATTGGCCCAAACGGACACCGTATACAAAATTCACACTCAATTTTTCGAACGTCGACAATCCAAGCATTCCAAATAAGCATGTGCTTATTCTTCCACAAATGACCAAAATCCCTCAAATGTCATGGGAAAGTAGTGCCTTCAATCCAAAAGGGTCGCTACCCTTTCGAAAAGTACTTACGGGCGCAAAATGGACACCGTATGCAAAAGTCACACTCAGTTCATCGAACACCGACAATCCAAGCTTTCCAAATAAACATGTGCTTGTTCTTCCAGAAATGACTAAAATCCCTCATACATCACAGGAAAGTAGTGAGTTCAATCCAAAAGGGTCGTTACCATTTCGAAAAGTACGTATAGGCCCAAAATGGAAACCGTATGTAAAAGTCACACTCAGTTCTTCAAACTCCGACAATCCAAGCGTTCCAAAGAAACAAGTGCTTTAGTCTTCCACAAATGGCCGAAATACTTGGTACATCATGACGAAAAGGGTTAGTTCAATCCAAAAGGGTCGCTACCTTTTCGAAAATACTTATGGGCCCAAAACGGACGCCGTATGCAAAAGTCACACTCAGTCCTTCTAATGTCGACAATCCAAGTGTTCGAAATAAGCAAGTGCTTGTTCTTCCACAAACGGCCAACATACCTAATACGTTGCGATGAAAAGGGTTAGTCCAATCCAAAAGGGTCGCTACCTATCCAAAAAGTACTTATGGGCCCAAAACGGACACCGTATGCAAAAGTCACACTAAGTTCTTCGAACGTCGACAATCCAAGCGGTCCAAATAAGCAAGTGCTTTAGTCTTCAACAAACGGCTGAAATACCTAATACGTTGTGATAAAAAGAGTTAGTTCAATCCAAAAGGATCGCTAACTTTCCGAAAAGTACTTATGGGCCAAAAACAAACACCGTATGTAAATCTCACACTCAGTTCTTTGAACGCCGACAGTCCAAGCATTCCAAATAAGCAAGTACTTTAGTCTTCCACAAACGGCCAAAATACCTGATACATCATGACGAAAAGGGTTAGTTCAATCCAATAGGGTCGCTACCTTTCCAAAAAGTACTCATGGGCCTATAACGGACACCGTATGGTAAAGTCACACTCAATTTTTTGAATGCCAACAATCTAAGCGTTCCAAATAAGCGAGTGGTTGTTTTTCCACAAATGGCCAAAATCCCTAATACGTCATGACGAAAAGGGTTAGTTCAATCAAAAAGGGTCGCTACCTTTTCGAATTGTAGTTATGGGCCCAAAACGGACACCGTATGCAAAAGTCACACTCAGTTCTTCGAAGGCCGACAATCCAAGCGTTCCAAATAGGCAAGTGCTTGTTCTTCCACAAATGGCCAAAATCCCTCATACGTCATGGAAAAGTAGTGAGTTCAATCCAAAATGGTCGCTACCTTTTTGAAAAGTACTTATGGGCCCAAAACGGACACTGTTTGGAAAAGTCACACTCAGTTCTTCGAATGCCGACAATCCAAGCGTTCCAAATGGGCAAGTGCTTGTTCTTCCACAAATGGCCAAAATCTCTCATACGTCACAGAAAAGTAGTGAGTTCAATCCAAAAGGATCGCTACCTTTTTGGAGAGTACTTATGGGTCCAAAACGGATGCCGCATGAAAAAGTCACACTGAGTTCTTCAAACGCCGACAATCCAAGCGTTCCAAACAAGCAAGTGTATGTTCATTAACAAATGGCCAAAATCCCTGATACGTCACGATGAAAAGAGTTAGTTCAATATAAAAGGTCGCTACCATTTTGAATAGTAGTTATGGGCCCAAAACGGACACCGTATCGAAAAGTCACCTTCAGTTCTTCGAACGTCGACAATCCAAGCATTCCAAATAAACACGTGCTTGTTCTTTCACAAATGGCCAAAATCCTCATAATTCATGGAAAAGCAATGAGTTCAATCCAAAAGGGTCGCTACCTTTTCGAAAAGTACCTTTGGGCCCAAAACGGACACCGTATGCAAAAGTTACATCAGTTCTTCGAACGTCGACAATCTAAGCGTTCCAAATAAGCAAGTGCTTGTTCTTCAACAAACGGCCAAAATCCCTAATACGTAGCGACAAAAAGGGTTAGTTAAATCCAAGAGGGTCGCTACCTTTCCAAAAAGTACTTATGAGCCCAAAATGGACACCGTATGATAAAGTCGAACTCAATTTTTTGAACGCCGACAATCCAAGCGTTCCAAATAAGCAAGTGCTTGTTCATCCACAAATGGCCAAAATCCCTCATACGTTACGATGAAGCAGTAAGTTCAATTTAAAAGGGTCACTACCTTTCCAAAAAGTACTTATGGGTCCAAAATGGACACCTTATGCAAATGTCACACTCAGTTCTTCGAATGCCGACAATCCAAGCGTTTCAAATAAACACGTGCATGTTCTTCCGCAAACGGGCAAAATCCCTCATACGTCATGTCGAAGCTGTGACTTCAATCTAAAAGGGTCGCTCCCTTTCTGAAAAGTACATATTGGCCCAAACAGATACCGTATGCAAAATTCACACTCAATTTTTCGAACGCCGACAGTCCAAGCGTTCCAAATAAGCATGTGCTTGTTCTTCCACAAATGACCAAAATCCCTCATACATCATGGCAAAGTAGTGTGTTCAATCCAAAAGGGTCGCTACCTTTTCGAAAAGTACTTACGGGAGCAAAATGGACACCGTATGCAAAAGTCACACTTAGTTCATCGAACACCGACAATCCAAGCGTTCCAAATAAACAAGTGCTTGTTCTTTCACAAATGGCTAAAATCCCTCATACGTCACAGCAAAGTAGTGAGTTCAATCCAAAAGGGTCATTACCTTTTCGAAAAGTACTTATGGGCCCAAAATGGACACCGTATGCAAAAGTCACACTCAGTTCTTCGAACGTCGACAATCCAAGCGTTCCAAATAAGCAAGTGCTTTAATCTTCCACAAATGGCCGAAATACCTGATACATCATGACGAAAAGGGTTAGTTCAATCCAAAAAGGTCGCTACCTTTTCAAAAAGTACTTATGGGCCCAAAACGGACGCCGTATGCAAAAGTCACACTCAGTCCTTCTAATGTCGACAATCCAAGTGTTCCAAATAAGCAAGTGCTTGTTCTTCCACAAATGGCCGAAATCCCTAATACATCACGACGAAAAGGGTTAGTTCAATCCAAAAGGGTCGCTAGCTTTCGAAAAGCACTTATGGGCCAAAAACAAACACTGTATGTAAAAGTCACACTCAGTTCTTTGAACGTCGACAGTCCAAGCATTCCAGATAAGCAAGTGCTTTAGTCATCCACAAACGGCCGAAATACCTAATACATCACGATGAAAAGGGTTAGTTCAATCCAAAAGGGCCACTACCTTTCCGAAAAGTACTTATGGGCCCAAAATGGATACCGTATGCTAAAGTCACACTCAATTTTTTGAATGCCGACAATCCAAGCGTTCCAAATAAGCAAGTGGTTGTTTTTCCACAAACGGCAAAAATCCCTGATACGTCGTGATGAAAAGGGTTAGTTCAATCAAAAAGGTCGCTATCTTTTTGAATTGTAGTTATGGGCCCAAAACGGACACCGTATGCAAAAGTCACACTCTGTTCTTCAAAGGCTGACAATCCAAGCGTTCCAAATAGGCAAGTGCTTGTTCTTCCACAAATGGCCAAAATCCCTCATACGACACGAAAAAGTAGTGAGTTTAATCCAAAAGGGTCACTACCTTTTCAAAAAGTACTTATGCGCACAAAACGGACACCGTCTGCAAAAGTCACACTCAGTTCTTCGAAAGCCGACAATCCAAACGTTCCAAAAAAGCAAGTGCTTGTTCTTCCACAAATGGCCAAAATCTCTAATAAGTCACGATGAAGTAGTGAGTTCAATCCAAAAGGGTCACTACCTTTCCAAAAAGTACTTATGGGTCCAAAATGGACATCTTATGCAAATGTCACACTCAGTTCTTCGAATGCCGACAATCCAGGCGTTCCAAATAAACACGTGCTTGTTCTTCCACAAATGGGAAAAATCCCTCATAAGTCATTCGAAGCTGTGAGTTCAATCCAAAAGGGTCGCTACCTTTTCGAAAAGTACTTATGGGCCCAAAATGGGCACCTAATGCAAAAGTTGTACTCAGTTCTTCAAACGCCAACAATCCAAGCGTTCCAAACAAGCACGTGCTTGTTCTTCCACAAATGAAAAAAATCCCTCGTATGTCATGTTGAAGCTATGAGTTCAATCCAAAAGGGATGTTACCTTTCTGAAAAGTACTTATGGGCCCAAAATGGACACCTAATGCAAAAAGTTACACTCAGTTCTTCGAACACCGACAATCCAAGCGTTCCAAATAAACACGTGCTTGTTCCTCCACAAATGGGAAAAATCCCTCATATGTCATGTCGAAGCTGTGGGTTCAATCCAAAAGGGTCGCTACCTTTCTGAAAAGTACTTATGGGCCCAAAATGGACACCGAATGCAAAAGTTACGCTCAGTTCTTCGAACGCCGACAATCCAAGCGTTCCAAATAAACACGTGCTTGTTCTTTCACAAATGGCAAAAATCCCTCATACGTCACGCCGAAGCTATGAGTTCAACCCAAAAGGGTCGCTACCTTTTCGAAAAGTACTTATTGGCCCAAACGGACACCGTATGCAAAATTCACACTCAATTTTTTGAACGCCGACAATCCAAGCGTTCCAAATAAGCATGTGCTTGCTCTTCCCCAAATGACCAAAATCCCTCATACGTCATGGCAAAGTAGTGCCTTCATTCCAAAAGGGTCGCTACCTTTTCGAAAAGTACTTACGGGCGCAAAATGGACACCTTATGCAAAAGTCACACTCGGTTCATCGAACACCGACAATCCAAGCTTTCCAAATAAACACGTGCTTGTTCTTCCACAAATGGCTAAAATCCCTCATACGTCACAGCAAAGTAGTGAGTTCAATCCAAAAGGGTCGTTACCTTTTCGAAAAGTACGTATGGGCCCAAAATGTACACCGTATGCAAAAGTCACACTCAGTTCTTCGAACTTCGACAATCCAAGCGTTCTAAACAAGCAAGTGCTTTAGTCTTCCACAAATGGTCGAAATACCTGATACATCACGATGAAAAGGGTTAGTTCAATCCAAAAGGGTCGCTACCTTTACGAAAAGTACTTATGGGCCCAAAACGGACGCCGTATGCGAAAGTCACACTCAGTCCTTCTAATGTCGACAATCCAAGTGTTCCAAATAAACAAGTGCTTGTTCTTCCACAAATGGCTGAAGTCCTTAATACGTCACAATGAAAAGGGTTAGTTCAATCCAAAAGGGTCGCTACCTATCCAAAAAGTACTTATGGGCCCAAAACGGACACCGTATGCAAAAGTCACACTAAGTTCTTCGAGCGCCGACAATCCAAGCAGTCCAAATAAGCAAGTGCTTTAATCTTTCACAAACGGCTAAAATACTTGATACGTTGTGATAAACGGGTTAGTTCAATCCAAAAGGGTCGCTACCTTTCCAAAAAGCACTTATGGACCAAAAAGAAACACCGTATGTAAAACTCACACTCAGTTCTTTGAACGCCGACAGTCCAAGCATTCCAAATAAGCAAGTGCTTTAGTCTACCAAACGGCCAAAATACCTGATACATCATGACGAAAAGGGTTAGTTCAATCCAATAGGGCTGCTACCTTTTCGAAAAGTACTTATGGGCCCATAACGGACACCGTATGCTAAAGTCACACACAATTTTTTGAATGTCGACAATCTAAGCGTTCCAAATAAGCTAGCGGTTGTTTTCCAAAAATGGCCAAAATCCCTGATACATCATGATGAAAAGGGTTAGTTCAATCAAAAAGGGTCGCTACCTTTTCGAATTGTAGTTATGGGCCTAAAACAGGCACGGTATGCAAAAGTCACACT
Organism: Olea europaea var. sylvestris; assembly: GCF_002742605.1. NCBI lineage: Eukaryota > Viridiplantae > Streptophyta > Magnoliopsida > Lamiales > Oleaceae > Olea > Olea europaea. Next base: position 142,203 of record NW_019257403.1, read on the forward strand.
CAGCTCTTCGAAGGCCAACAATCCAAGCGTTCCAAATAGGCAAGTGCTTGTTCCTCCACAAATGGCCAAAATCCCTCATACGTCACGTAAAAGTAGTGAGTTCAATCTAAAAGGGTCACTACCTTTTCAAAAAGTACTTATGGGCCCAAAACTGACAGCGTCTGCAAAAGTCACACTCAGTTCTTCGAACGCCGACAATCCAAGCGTTCCAAATAAGCAAGTGCTTGTTCTTCCACAAATGGCCAAAATCCCTAATACGTCATGACGACGCAGTGAGTTCAATGCAAAAGGGTCACTGCCTTTCCAAAAAGTACTTATGGGTCCAAAATGGACACCTTATGCAAATGTCACACTCAGTTCTTCGAATGCCGACAATCCAAGCTTCCAAATAAACACATGCTTGTTCTTCCACAAATGGGCAAAATCCCTCATATGTCATGTCAAAGCTGTGAGTTCAATCCAAAAGGGTCGCAACCTTTTCGAAAAGTACTTATGGGCCCAAAATGGACACCTAATGCAAAAGTTACACTCAATTCTTCGAACGCTGACAATCCAAGCGTTCCAAATAAACACGTGCTTGTTCTTCCACATGTTGGGAATCTACTTATACATGCACAGAGGAATTTAAAATAATTTTCGATTCCCACCAAGAATCGCCTTTGTGTTTAGATAGAAATTGTGATAAGATTGTACCTTTTCCAGATCTGCAATCCTTTTGCTTTTCTTTTCGTTCCACAATTTTGATTCGCCACCACAGCTGTCCAATTGTCCAGCCTCCAACGGTGATCCACACAGAGAATATGATTGCAGCCTCTAGGGTTTTCTCTTGTGCCACCAAGAATAATGAAAATCATATAGACCTCAAACCCGAGTTAGGTATTTATATAAACCCAAACAGGCTCGGCCCGGTCCGGTCCAATAATTAATTAATCCAATTAATTAAACCGGGTCCGTGAATTAATTAATACAATTAATTAATTCGAAAATATAAATAACATATCCAATTAATTAATTTATCCAACGATTGTTAAATTAACCAATTGGTAATTTGTAATCTTCCAATTCTCTTTTGTGTGTGACCCATTAGGTTCCTGACCACGATGCCTAACGACGTGAAATATTATTTCGATCTAATCAAAATTGATAAATTAAAACACCCTTTTAATTTATCGTCAATTCACATTCGCCGTCCCTGATTGACATCTAGCAATGTGTCAGGGCAATACATGTGACGGGAAATGTCACGTGGTATGACAAAACCAAATTCGTTCGTTTACCGTGAAACTATAATCCCTTCGTCAATATGATCCGATCAATTACGAGATATGGA